>NW_026922316.1:0-19350 GCF_032062105.1 Saccostrea cuccullata | reverse complement strand
TGTAGATTAAAGTTTGTTCAAATCATGACCCCAGAGGGTAGGGTGGGGGCCAAAATGGCCGATCAAAGTTTTACATAGGAATATATAGGAAAAATCTTTAAAAATCTTCTTCTCAAGAACCACTGGGCCAGGAAAGATAAACTCATGTGGAATCATTACCAGATAGTGTAGATTCAAATTTGTTCAAATCATGACCCCCGGGGGTAGGATGGGGCCAAAATGGCAGATCAAATTTTTACATAGGAATATATAGGAAAAATCTTTAAAAAATCTTCTTCTCCAGAACCACTGGGCCAGGAAAGATGAAACTCATGTGGAATCATCCTCAGGCAGTGCAGATTCATGTTTGTTCAAATCATGACCCCCGGGGGTAGGGTGGGGCCAAAATGGCCGATCAAAGTTTTACATAGGAATATATAGGAAAAATCTTTAAAAATCTTCTTCTCAAGAACCACTTGGCCAGGAGGGATGAAACTACTGTGGAATCATCCCCAGGTAGTGTAGATTCAAGTTTGTTCACATGACCCAGGGGGGTTAAAATTCAACCCTGCCCCCCCAGCTCAGCAAACTTTCAGTTCTGATCTGATATGTGCTTCCTAGCCAATTGCTCAGGTGAGCGATGTGGCCCCTGGGCCTCTTGTTAAAGGTAAGTGTCCCTATAAGCAAAGAATCTGACAAAGCAAAACCTTCATCTTAAAAGATTTACATTTAATACTTATTTGATTGGTAGTTTTAATTATTTTTTTTTTCTTCTACGCAGCCTTTTTATTTAGCATTTCTGAGTACTGCATGGTATATGATTGCCATACTTTCCAAAACTTTTTTTAAATGCTTTATTTTGAAGCATTTTCCATATCCATATATACACTGTACAAACCACCACTCACCACCACAATTGCACATACTCACACAGTGCACTTTCTAAAATTAAAAATAATGAGATGTTTGTAAAATACTTATGCCTTCCCACATTGGAATTTTTTATCTAAGTCCAAAAAGGCATAACTCTGTCAAAAATTTTGCAAGCATACCCAAAAGAGAACTTGACCTAGATATTTATGATCATCTGATAAATCTGTATACTAAATTGCATTTCACTATGTGCAACCTCTGCAAAGGAAATGAACAGAAACTGCAAGTAATTGGAATTTTTCTAAAGCCAAGGGGTATAACTCTGTCAAAAATGGTGCGATGAGTAGTACCCAAAACAGAACTTGACCTAAATATTCATCTGATATACCTGTAAGGCTGTATACCAAATTTCATTTCAGTGCAATGGTTGTGAAGAAAATGAATGGAAACTAAATGGACTGACAGACAGCAGCAAAGCAATATGCCCTCCTTTCTTCAAAGGGGGGGGGGGCATAATAAATGTACATATATGTAAACATATGACAGTTAAACATACAATTTATCCAAAAACAAAACAGATGTACCCAAATGTGTAGATATAAATTAACAAAAAATTACAATTTTGATTTTTTCATCACTTGTTGTACACATTATCATACAGGACCCATTTACTGAGTATTTTGTCCTTACATTGAAAAACTTTTTCACAACAATTTTCTATAATTCTGTAATACTTGAATAACTTTACTGCATCAATAAATAATGGCTTACTATCTTGTGATCTTGAATAGTAAATAAATTTTTTGGCAACTAATAAAAGAAAATTTTCTAAACAACTTCCTTCTATATTAACAAGTAAAACAGTTCTTTTGGATATTTTGTAATCTTTTTCAATGACACTAAACCTTTGTACAAATTGATTCCAAAATTTAGTCACATTTTAATATACACAATCATAAAATAAGTGAATTATTGTCTATTGTTTATATCCTGTTTCTATGTCTGTTTGTCTTTTGTCAACTTTAACCTCCACCATAACTTTTGAACCATGAGAGATACAGACTTCATATTGAATATGCCTACTCCACTAATTAAATTCTTTCAAAAGACACCAAGGTCAATGACCTTGTGACCTTGACTGTGACCTATATGCTAAAAATAGCTTTTTTTTAAACTTTCACCTTAACTTTTGATACATTAAAGAGAGAGAAATCATATTTGGAATGCCTTCTTCATTAATTATGCTCTTTCAAATGACACCAAGGCCAGTGAACCTTGTGACCTTGACTATAAGCTATATGCTTAAAAAAACTTCTTTGAATTTGTTGCCGCCTGGTGCATAGTGTTTCACAAACACATCTTGTTTTGAAGTAGTTTTAATATTTGAATTTCTGTAGAATTTTATGTTACATATAAAAACCAAAAATTTTTAAAATCAAAATCATTTTTATTTCAGTACTTTGTGACAGTGGGATGCTGGAATATTAAAAGAATGGACATGGCTCTATATTACTGCATAGGAGATCAATCCAGGTTTACTTATAAATCAAAGAAAAACACTTAAACAGTCAAGCATCATTTGAAGCTACATGTGTCACCGCTTTAACAATATGCCTGCTTATATTGTTGTGAGATGTGTTGTATTTGTATTGTTTCATTATGTATATAATTAGTAACATTAAGTTTCTTGAACATTCCAGAGTGGTCAATATGTTAAGTCATTTTTCTAGAACATTCTTGAACTTTGTTTATGTCTAGAACTTTCCAGGAATATCATGTTTTAACAATTTCTAGAATATTCTAGATTTATATTACTGTATAAATACCCTGTCAATTCGATGCATATAAAATACATGGTCGTATAAGCATCACTGAGGTATTACTGGGATATAATTTCACTGGGACATTGTGTGCAGCAACGGACACTCTGATGTATGTATTTTTAGATTTTTGCTAAGTTTGTACTTAATGATTTGTATATTACTGTAAATAAATTATTGTTAAGTTTAAACTGTGTGATTGATCTTTGCTGGCATTTAGGGTTATTCTGACCCATAACAGAATTGGGGGGCTCGTGCGGGATAAAGAATTTCTTGCACTTTTGCAGTTTATTGTCAGAATTTTGTTAATTGAACCTTTAAATTAAATTATAAGCCAGCAGAAATCAACATGGTGTTTTCGGTCACAGACTTTCTTAGTTCACCAAGTGTTCAGGTTTTTGATACGTTAAAAAAGGATGACTTGATCGCATTAGGTTTGCATTTTGGGTTAGATGTTAAATCCTCTCAGAGAAAGCAAGACATTAGAATTAAGGTTGCAAACAAACTAGTAGAAGAAAACATCTTTGAAAAATACGATCTTCCAGAATATACAGTTAAATCAGAGTTAGGCTCTTATAAAATGACAGAATATCAGTTTCAGTTAGAGTTAGAGAAAATGCGATTTGAAAGAGAAGAGCGAGAAAGAGAAAGAGAAGAACGAGAGCGTGAACGGAAATTTCAATTAGACAAATCAGAAAGACAAGAGCACTTTGAGTTAGAGAAATTAAGATTGCAGCACCAACCAGAACCGTCATTTGTCAAGAATGAATTTGACGCAGCAAAAAATATTAGGTTAGTTCCAAATTTCAAGAAAAATCTGTAGACAAATATTTTCCCCAAATTCGAGAAAGTCGCAGAAAATCTTAAATGGCCACAACATGTTTGGTCAACAATGTTACAAAGTGTACTGGTTGGCAAAGCAGCTGAGGTATACTCTGCACTAGGGGTAGTTGAGAGTTCAGATTATAAGAAGGTCAAAGCAGCAATATTAAAAGCCTATGAATTAGTACCTGAAGCGTATAGACAAAAGTTCAGAAAGTATAGAAAGTTTGATAATCAAACATTTGTTGAATTTTCACGAGAGAAAGAAGATTTATTTGATCACTGGTTTAGATCTAAGAAACTTGATAAAACCTTTGCTAATTTGCGCCAAGTCATCCTGGTAGAAGAGTTTAAGGAATGTGTTCCTCAAGATTTGAAAACACATTTAGAAGATAAGAATGTGAAAACTCTTGAAGAGGCAGCAGTCATATCTGATACTTATGCTCTGTCTCATAAAAAGAATTTTGTATCAAGATCTCAGACTAGCAGTAATTCTACAATTCAGACACATATAAAAAGAGTGGTTCAGGGTCTCAGTCTTTCACAAGTTCCCAGTCTCCATCCCAAGGTGGTTTCTAGTCCGGTCCAGGACGTTTTGAAGGATCTTCTGGAATAGGGTCGCTTCCTACTTGTAGTTATTGTAAGAAAAAAGGTCATCTGATCAGTGAATGCTTTAAACTTAAGAGAAAAAATGACTTTGATAAAACTCAGCCACATGCTTGTGCTGCAGTTAGAGGTGATAGAGAAACCTTAGGTTCGATTTCTGCTGACACTCCTGATGTCCAGGGTTCACAGTCCAGTTCTATTGATTCTATGGAGGATTATAAGCCCTTTATGTCTCAGGGATTTGTTTCACTCGGTGACTCTAGCGAAATAAAACCTGTCCAGATTTTGAGAGATACTGGTGCTGCACAGACGTTATTGTTAGAGGGCGTGCTTCCTTTGTCTGAGCAGACTTCTACTGGTGGGTCAGTTTTATTACAGGGTGTGGAGCTAGGCGTCATTGATGTTCCCCTGCATAGAATTAGTTTGAAGTCAGATTTAGTTACTGGACCTGTTATCGTAGGTGTTCGACCTACTCTTCCCGTTCCAGGCATTTCTTTGTTGCTAGGCAACGATTTAGCTGGTGGAAAAGTTGTACCAGATCCTATAGTTTGTGAGAAAATCAATCCAGATGTCATGTGTTATGATGAAGATGATGACATATATCCAGCCTGAGCTGTTACTAGAGCGATGGCCAGAAGACGAGAAATGGAGGCAGACCATACTCAAGCCTTTGACGAGACGAATTCCTCTGTTGATATTGATTTGAATGACACTTTCTTATCTGACCTTGATGGCACTCAAACAAACATGGAACCACACAATATCAAGAAGCAAGAGAAGAAAGAACTGTTACCAAAATTTGGTGGTGAGGATGATGAGTTGCATCCACTAGTTAGCCAAGGCAAGGACATCCTCAGCCGAGAACGTTTACTCTCTGAACAACATAAAGACCCAGATATCATTCAACTTAGTAAGAGGGCACTTCCACCAGAAGAGGCTATTAAAGTTGGAGAATGCTTCTATATGAAAGATGGCATCCTTATGCGAAAATGGCGACCACCTGATGCTTCCCCAGATGAAGTGTGGCGTGTTGTTCACCAGATAGTGGTCCCAGCTGCTTATCGTCAACCCATTCCAGCTTTTGAAGAACCCTTTAGTCGAGTGTTGGTGGATTGTGTAGGACCTATGCCTAGGACTAGGTCAGGAAACCAGTATTTACTTACCATTATGTGTACATCCACTCGATTTCCTGAAGCCATACCTCTTAGGAATATAAAGGCAAAGAGCATAGTTAAGGCCCTAACCAAGTTTTTCAGTTTTGTAGGAGCACCCAAGGCTATTCAGTTGGATCAAGGCTCAAATTTTATGTCGGGGTTGTTCCAGCAAGTCATGCATGAGTTTGGTATAAGGCAATATAGATCAACTGCTTATAATCCTGAGTCCCAGGGAGCGCTAGAACGTTTTCATCAAACCCTAAAAACAATGCTGAAGACCTATTGTTACCAGTATGAAAAAGAATGGGACGAAGGTGTTCATCTTGTGCTATTTGCTGCACGAGAAGCAGTCCAGGAGTCTCTTGGGTTCAGTCCTTTTGAATTGGTGTTCGGTCATACAGTTAGAGGTCCTTTGAAATTGTTGAAGGAAAAGTGGCTGACTGAGACTAGTGATCTTAATCTTTTAGATTATGTGTCTGATTTCAAAGAAAAACTTTACAATGCTTGTAAATTAGCACAAGAAAATTTGAAGAGTTCTCAGATGAAAATGAAAATGTGGTATGACAAAGATGCCAGAAATAGGGTGTTTAAGCCAGGTGATAAGGTTCTTGTATTTTTACCTATTCCTGGTCATCCTTTACAGGCCAGATTTTATGGCCCTTATGAAATTGAAAGCAAGATCAGTGATGTGAACTATGTAGTTAAGACACCAGGTCGACGTAAAGAGAAACGGGTTTGTCACATTAACATGTTAAAAGAGTATTTTGAAAGGTGTGACCGAAATTCTGTAAAACCAGTTTCCACTTTAGCCAATGCTAAGACTGTTCAAAATTGTATTGAGAGTGATACGAGTGTAGAGATGAATGAGAAAGATTGTAATCAGAGTGTCCGCTTGAAAAACTCAGAAATTTTGGCTGATTTTGATGCCAAACTTGGACATTTGAACATTCACCAAAAAGAACAAGTTAAAAACTTGATGAATGAGTATCATCAAATCTTCTCGGATGTTCCAAAGAAAACTAATGCAGCTTGTCATGATGTCATAGTGAGTGACGTTCTGCCTATCAAACAACATCCGTATCGTATGAATCCAATAAAATTGCAGTACCTAAGAAGGGAAGTGCAGTACATGTTGGACAATGACATTGTTGAACCTAGTAAAAGTAACTGGAGCTCACCATGTATTCTTGTACCAAAACAGGACGGTACCTACCGATTATGTACAGACTTTAGAAAGGTGAATTCTGTTACCAAAACTGATTCATATCCAATACCTAGAATCGATGACTGTATTGACAATATTGGAAACGCGAAATTTGTCAGTAAATTTGACCTGTTGAAAGGCTACTGGCAAGTGCCATTAACAGAAAGAGCAAAAGAAATATCTGCTTTTGCTACACCAGATGGACTTTACCAGTATAAAGTAATGCCTTTTGGCATGAAAAACGCACCAGCTACATTCCAAAGGATGATTCACTCCCTTCTTCAAGACCTTGAGGGATGCGAGGCGTACATTGATGATGTCATCATATACAGTGACACATGGGACGAACATCTTCGAATCATGCGTGCTTTATTTGACATTTTAGCTAAAGCAAACTTAACTGTGAATCTTGAGAAGAGCGAATTTTGTCATGCTTATGTAGAGTATTTAGGTCATAAAGTAGGTCAAGGTTATGTTACACCAATTATGGCTAAAGTGGAAGCTATTGCAAAGTTCCCGATTCCTACAAACAAGAAAGAGTTAATGAGGTTTTTGGGCATGGCTGGGTTTTACAGAAAATTTTGTCCAAATTTTTCCTCAGTTGTAAGTCCACTTACAAATCTTTTGCAGAAGAGGGTTAACTTTGAATGGACAAAGGACTGTGAAAAATCATTTCAAAAAATCAAATCTGTCCTTATGAGCAACCCAGTTCTGTCAACTCCAGATTTTTCTAAGCAGTTCAAGCTTACTGTTGATGCTAGTGATGTTGGAATCGGGGGCAGCTTTGTTTCAAGAACATAGTGATAAGGTAGATAGAGTTGTTTCTTATTTTTAAAAGAAACTTACAAAATGTCAACAAAAGTATTCCACCATTGAAAAGGAATGCCTTGCTTTGTTGTTAGCCTTACAACATTTTGATGTTTATCTGAATGTTACTTTGCATCCAATTCTTGTATATACGGATCACAACCCCCTGACATTTTTGCATAAATTGTCAAATAAGAATCAAAGACTGACTAGATGGAGTTTGTTGTTACAAGAATACAACATAACAATTAAGCATATCAAAGGCAAAGACAATGTTATTGCAGATGCCTACCCGTACGAAATTCAGAGACGTATTACGCCTGGATTTTTTGAAAATCCTGGCGTACAAGAGACGTATTCTTAGAAATACGGTTCATTTTCAGACGTACACGTATTTTTGCCAGAAATACGTCTCCTTTTTTCCAGGCGTAAATTCTAACTCCAGGCGTATTTTCTACTTAGTCTCTTTGGCACAAGGAAATTAAAACTTAGAAAATTTCAAAAGGCGTATTTTTGAAAATTCGGGTGGATTTTTCAACTTAGCCAAAAAAAAACTTAGTCAACTCATTCTCTTTTTTTAAAAGTATTGAGTTGCATAAGAAACATTTTTATGATATTATATAACTTTAACAAATAAAAAAAACAAAGTATTGCATGATTGTAAACTGATATTACAATATTGCATTTAGTTTGTTGTATTAAATATCAAAGCAATTATTTTTCATAAATTAAACTGATTTTTTTTTTTTAGAACTTTGTCCCATGGACCTGAAATTTTGTCATTCCCATCTTTTTTTAAAATTGATATTATTTTTCTTAAAGAAATAATTTTTATAACTGTAAAGTAAATAGTATATTCTTTGAACTTCATGATTTGTTTAGTCAGGCTATAAACATACATGTTATTACATCAATTAAATGTTTTTCTTATAAAATGATTTATATTTGGTATATTTAGTTACTCTATTACATTACCATCAACTTTCACTTCCCTAGCCTAACCTGCTGGGATTGTGCTAATTACTTACAGATGTGTTGAGCATGTTAAGGAACGACTTATCTGTGATGTTGTAAACCTAGGAACGGCTTATCAATTTATATCCGGTTTGTGTACAGCAGTTCTATTTCCCACCCTAGTATCTTTTTAATTCATATAGTGAATACACCTTGTTTATACATTGATGGAATTTTATTTTTATGTTCTGTAAACAAAACAGCATTTTTCTTCAAAATTACAAATTGGACTGAGTAGAACTTCCAGAAATCATAAAAGAGTTTAGCTAACTAGGGGGTTGTAAACAACAGCCTCTGCATCCAAGTATTTGCGCCAATTTTAAACCACCAGGCAGGTCATGCCAAGAACAATGAGATTAGAGACAGCCACAACAAAAGCACAGATGGTGTAGAAGAGGTAATTTTTTTGAAAACATAGCTTAACATTGAAACTTTTTATCTATGAAAATAAAAGACAACTGCATTTGCTTTTGATTTGCAGAGTCAGATGTTAATGATTGAAAATTGGGTCAGTAGTATTTTGAATTACATAAATTATTCTTTTTCCAGAAAATGATTTACATCTAAATCCTTATCACAGTTGGAAAATTGATTGAATGATGAAATGGTCATAAGAGAAGCAGAAAAGATCTTGCAATATTAAGAGTTGTCCAGCAGCATAGCTTTCCATAAACATGATAAATGCAATTGCCAGTGAACTGCAGCCATTATGGAAGATTGCATCAGGAAGAAGATGACCGTTTGCAATGCCAGTTATAAAACATTCAAACTTCTTTTTGTGAATATTTCAATCTATGAAAATGTGATTGGGGAATGTGATGTGAAACGTGAATCAGACAGAATTCCTTGTGATTTGCATCTTTATGCCAATTTAGGAGTAAAAAGAATGGCAGGAGTACTCGGCATGATTCTCAAAACTGTGATTCACTGTGATTATTTGAATGTTTCAACTGTTTACTATAAACTCAGCCTTGGATGTTAAAATGCTGTGAAACGGTTAATATATTCTAACATGTAACTGTGCTTTGAAATAGTAAATGTAATATTATGATTTTTTAAATTTTAATGACTATCCTTACTTGAATCTCATTCACATTTTATCACACTGAAAAATATTAAGAAAATAAAAGTGATGTATGCTATAAGCTTAATTTGTCTAATCTTTTTTAGTATATTAGTCAAAAATCTTTGTACTAAAGTTGATTGTACATTTATATTCATGCCATAGTTGTAGCTCCCATTGCTGTAATATAATTAATATTTAATTCAAATCTATTTAAAGCAGGCGTATTTTTTGTACAGGCGTATTTTTTTGCACGGGCGTATTCTTTTATACGGGCGTATTTATTTTGCAGGCGTATTTTTAAGGGTATGCTTGAAATCTAGGCGTAATTCTATTATTAAAATTTCCAGACGTATTTTGAAATTCCAGGCGTACTCATTTGCATATTTCGGCCAAAAATACGGGAGGATTACGCCTCGTGTACGCCTGTATTTTACATTATCCGCCTGGTTTTATATATTCATTTCAATAGAGATTTCCACAAGGATTTTTAGATTAAAATACGCCTGGATTTTTTTAAAAATACGTGACTTAAATTTCGTACGGGTTGTCCAGAGTATCATGAACAAATTAGATTTTGTATTAATGTACATAACTTTTATTTTAATAATATAAGTTTTCATTGACATTCAAACTTTTAAGGGGGAGGTGTTGTGAGATGTGTTGTATTTGTATTGTTTCATTATGTATATAATTAGTAACATTAAGTTTCTTGAACATTCCAGAGTGGTCAATATGTTAAGTCATTTTTCTAGAACATTCTTGAACTTTGTTTATGTCTAGAACTTTCCAGGAATATCATGTTTTAACAATTTCTAGAATATTCTAGATTTATATTACTGTATAAATACCCTGTCAATTCGATGCATATAAAATACATGGTCGTATAAGCATCACTGAGGTATTACTGGGATATAATTTCACTGGGACATTGTGTGCAGCAACGGACACTCTGATGTATGTATTTTTAGATTTTTGCTAAGTTTGTACTTAATGATTTGTATATTACTGTAAATAAATTATTGTTAAGTTTAAACTGTGTGATTGATCTTTGCTGGCATTTAGGGTTATTCTGACCCATAACAATATAACCAAGAAAGCACAGTGACCAGTTGTACCTATGATGTCGGACAAGATCCCGAAAAAACTTCCATTACACTCCTCACTACCTGCAAAGAATTGAAAATTCTAAATGACTTGTATCAACACTTTTATACTTCATCTGGTTTGTATTTTCAGTACTCATTAGCTTTTAGCTTCCTGCAAACAAAATTTCACAAGTACTAACTTGCAGGTGTAAAATATTTGAAACAGTTTGCTTGTCCCAAAGAAAATTCTGCCAATTAGCAGTGGCATGAGCAGTTGATTGATGTCAAAGTTCCACCGGCAAAGTATTTGTAGCTGAATGGTGCCATGTAAAACACTTTTCACAAGAACATGGAAAACATCCTAGAAGTGAGGATCTACAAGAAATTAAGAGAATACTTTCTTGAATATTTTCAATGTTATAAAATGCTTGTGTACATCCTTTACATATAAAACTAATTATGCATGTAAGGCCAAAAATAAAAATAGTCCTGTTTCCTGCTACCCGACCTACCCTATTTTTTGGCACCCGACCCTAAAGTTTTTATTTAGTTTTTGAGGGAAAATTGAAAATTTTATGATCCAAAAGTGAAACATATATACATTCAAGTGGTATTTCATGAAATATATATGTTTTAAATATGGACCTGCATGAAACACTACTTATTTTAAACGATAATATTGACCAATGACATGTTCAATTTGGTTTTGTAATATTCATATCCAACAAATACCATTGAAAAAAATAAAATAAAACAAAAAATAAAATAATTTTCCGACCTAGCTACCATATTTTTTTCAGGCTGGTAGCAGGAAACAAGACTATTATTTTTTTTGGCCTAACTACCAAATATACAAATTCAACTTCAATCCTTAAATTTGTTCTTAAGTTTATTTATATTGTATTAAAATAAGCATGCAATATTTGTCTTGTTATACTGAAGGATTCAATGTTAAGAAAATGTCGTTCATTGAAACTAGAGGTACTGTGAGCAATGAGCTCACTAAATAATACCCCCCGCATCCCATATGAATACAATGGCAGTATCCATGTTTTGCTCTGGAAAATTCAAAATATATGTCTGATCAAAAAGTAAAATAGGAGGTGCACAATGGCAATATGTAATAAAGATTCTGTGAAAGTTTCATTAAATTTCCTTCATTGGTATGAGAGGAGTTGCGGATAAGAGAAGGGTACCCCAAAGCGTAACAGACGGACGGACGGACAGACGTACAGACGGACGGAATTAACGATTACTATATACCCTCCCGCTTTTCAAGCGGGGGGTATAAAAATGTGCAACCATTCTGCGCAGTTAGCAATTTTCATGGAGAACCTATCGATGTGCATTTGCAATATTGTTGGGATGACAGGCACACAGTAGAAGAATTGTACTTGTTAATAAATGTTTTTTACCAATCAAATTTCAAATTGATAATTTAATAAGAAAGCATATGACAAATTTAACTATCATTATTTTCCATTGATTCACCATGGTGTTTGAGCTTTTGTGGACTTGATACTTAACTACATGTAGTAAGTTTGAAATATTGAAGTAAAGAAAAGTGCAGCCCAAAAAATTATCCTGTACCTGATTTAAAATGAGTGCCATATCCTTAACTACTTGGGAGTTGCCGCACTCTTCATGAGTATAAGAATTATTGGATATGCCTCATTAACAGGTCTATACTGGTACATGGATGACACATTCAGTCGAAGCATTGTCCCTTTTTCAGTACCTCCTGGATCTCTGTAAAATATGACAAATGTAGATAAAATGTTCTACCATTGAATGATGAATGTCTTATGGACCCAGTGCAGACCTGTTTGGTGACAACATTGGATAAATTGGGGATTGTTCTAGCTAAGACAAATAAGAAAATTCCTATTTCTAATGCCTATTTTAAGAAAATAAAATGTCTTTCTCATAATTGTAAGAGTATTTGGGAACACGGGCACCTGAAGTATGGATAATACCCCCCTTTTTTTGTTAAATTTAAAAAATATATAAAAAAGGGGGGGGGGGTATTATCCATACTTCAGGTGCCTGTGTTTGGGAAGGGGGTCATAAGGCTTTACAGTTAATATATTGATCGTACATGTATGTCGTTTAACGTCCTACAGTTAATATTGAAGTTGAATATATACATCCCTGTTTACATGAAAGAAGTAATGTTGGACGTTTTTATTTTTGGAGTATTAATTAATTAAAAAAGAACATTAATTCTATCAGGATTATGTTTAATCGACGTAGTAATCAATCCTGCATTCCCGTGATCGATGAAATTGGGTGCATGTAGGCCTATTTCGAATTTGTTTTTTTTTTGACTTCGCATTCTATATCCCCGGCTCAGCTGTCCTGTGAGCTAAATAAATGAAATAAATATAATATGGAACCAATCTTTGGGGGACGCTTTGGTTTGAAATCTTGTTACTTTCGCTTAAAACAATAAAGCAATTAAACGTTGTTTACCAGTATCAATCAGTCCATTTTATCCTCTTCTTTTCAATGACTAGAAAACGAACGACTTAACAGACATTACTTCCTGTTTCGCTTTCGTTTTTAACGGGAGAATTAGTTATTTTATTTTAAGGGTGATTGGAAAAGAGATATCTCTTTCATTAAAAGAGATATCTCTTTGGCTTAGAAAGATATCTCTTTTTGAAAATCTAAAGAGATATCTCTCTAATTAAGAGAGATATCTCTTTTAAACTTGTAAAAGAGATATCTCTCTAACTTTAAGAGATATCTCTCTCGTTTAAAGAGATATCTCTCTAGCTTATAAAGATATCTCTCTTACTAAAAGAGATATCTCTCTTTCAAAAAGAGATATCTCTTTTGTTGAAAGAGATATCTCTCTAAAGTATTAAGATATCTCTATTAGTCAAAGAGATATCTCTATAAGCTAAAGAGATATCTCCATAAGCTAGAGAGATATCTCTCATTTTGAAAGAAAAAATTATTTTACGAATAAATAGTAAAAGGGCTTGCCATATATAAGTCAAGGAATTCATGTCTCAAATGTTTTCCTAGTAATAAAGGCGAAATAATTTTAACTGTGGAAAGACTTTAAATAGAGACAAAGTATACTGTGTAACCTTTTAAGGTTCAGTGACCCTTTGATAAGAGCAACAACTCTCACTTTGACTTGATCCTACGTAAAATTTGACCTGTCTTTCATGATCAGTTTGCTTGCTTCGATAATACTGTATACAAGGTTATTTTCGCCCCGTGTTCACACAAATTTGCCCCGTTTTAAATTCGCCCATTCGTGAGTTTTGTTTAAGAAATTATACTGAATATTTTGAATTCGCCCCGTTTTAAATTCGCCCTATTGAGGGTAGGGCGAAAGGGGCGAAAATAAAACGGGGGCGAAAATTTCCCTGTATACAGTAAATCTTAGTCGTATAAAAAATGAAAAGTGATGAGTATTGAATATAGTGTTGATTTTTGAAAACAATTTTAAGCTATAGTCAATATTCAGTTTGATATCCTTGATATCTTGATTAAACCTTTATTTTATTCGGTTATTTGACACTTATTTTTCAAACTAAGATTGAAACTGCCAGGACAGTGTATTCAGTAAAGGTTTTTGTAGTAATGGAAGCATTAGTAGTAAAGTAACGTTAATACCCAACGGATCTGTGAAGTTTTCAGGGGATGAATGCCATAAAATCAAACCTACCAAAGACCATTGTAAATTTCGTCATTTCCATCCAAACTCTTCTTAGATAAGTCAACGTTTGGCAATGAAATGCACCCGGTTCTGAAAAATATATAAACAATACGTGGGGAATGTGTAGATCTGAAATCAACTCAAGGCAATATGAATTCGAAGGAAATTCTGCTCACACTGAGTTTTACAATGCATGATGTTTCCAACCAAATTTTACGATTTTAGTACATTCAAGAGCAGCTAAGATTTTTTGTCATACTTGTTTATAATGTGTTTTCCCGAAAGCATATTTTTATTTTCAAATCCATATTTTTAAATCCAGTAGAAAGGGTAAACACTTGAGCTCCTCGATC
Source organism: Saccostrea cuccullata (assembly GCF_032062105.1). Taxonomy (NCBI): domain Eukaryota; kingdom Metazoa; phylum Mollusca; class Bivalvia; order Ostreida; family Ostreidae; genus Saccostrea; species Saccostrea cuccullata. The sequence goes on along the minus strand of NW_026922316.1, from coordinate 4,891 downwards.
GGATGGCTCTTAGCTCGCATACTATCCTCAATCCTCAATGGTGTTCTACCATCTTGTGGTTCAGCCATGTGAACTTAATTATTTAAATTTCATTCATTTAAATTAAAAGAAAACTTTAGAGAGCCTGGATATCGAATATCTGAAGCATAACATTGTTACCAACATCTGAAGCATAACTACTCAGAGTACTCAAAATTTGAGGGTGAGTAGTATCGAGAGATAGATAGATAGATAATCCCCCCTCATGTTCATGTTTTTCTTCACCCTATACTACAGTAACTTATAGTCCTGCTGGACACATTATTACTGGTGACGTAAATAAAGTTGACACAGAGGACCTTATATCACTAATTTTAAAAGGTCTTGATATAGGGAACCCCGATCCTTCAACTGGCGTTGGAATTGAATTTCTGATTGACAATATCTACTGAGTATTTGGTTTTTGGAGACCAGGTCTTCCAACAGTCTATTGGAATTACCATGGGTACCAATTGTGCCCCGTTATTAGCAGACCTATTTTTGTATTCATATGAAGCACATTTTATACTGCTGAAAATTAGATATCGTAAGTTTACACCTCCTACCCCCTAACGACCTCGATTCTCCAGGATTCGTGCCAGAAAAAAACATCATTAAGCTCAACTTAACGAATATTATCTATAGGTAATGCAAATCTCACATAATTGTTTTCTTTAGTTGGAGTGTGCATCTCGAGATATATTTATGCAAGTTTACTAGTAGTTTGAGTAGTTACTTGGGAATTGACCTACTCCAAGAAATTTAACCTATTCCATCATCAAACTGAGACGAGCTCACTTTTCATCTTATTCTCACTTTTAACAAAAGAATCAGAATAGTAGAAAAGTGAGGCTGAGATCAAATGTGAGCTTGGCAAATAAAAGTTTATTTTCTCGAAGCCAGAACCAACATCTAAATCCTCTTTATTAGTAGTGTCCCTCTCTAGATCCCCAATTTGTTCCTTGCAAGTTTGGACTCAATAGTTACACTGGAATTGGACCTGCTATATATGTATATAAACTTATCTAACGAAGACACCAAAGCCGGGAGTATAGCCATCGTCTCAAGCCACAGTCCGGAGTTTGCTCATAGCTCTCTCCCAACGAGAGGATCGTACATTTTGGCCGTGCTATAGCACGAGCTCATATCTTTTGGTCGAGGTAAGTTCAAAATCATAGGACAATTCTCAGTTAAGCTTGGACTTTCAGAAAGACGTGGCATTCTCTGCGCTACGTAATTAGCATCTGTCAATGTGGTGAATAGACTCTCATTGGTTAAGAAATTAAGATGTTTCCATCCTCACAATTTTAATGGTTCAAAGTACAAAAACAATAATTGAGTGAATAAAGAAAATATGCATTTTTAAATTCTTTTCATTAACAATATTTATCATTACACCTATTGTAAAGCATTCTTCCAAAAGATATTGTTCTATTAGGTATGAATTTAAACTAATTACAGTTTTTGCAAAAACCTATGACATCATAGGAGGGTGGAATTACCTTAATAACATCAGGGACTTGTTGACAACTATGAAACGACTTGAGCCCCCCCCCCCCCCCCCCCCCCCCCCGTGCCGTGCGAGAACTTGTTATTGGCTATTTGCTACATTAATTGACATTCGGCCGATATGTATATATTTCAACACACAGGGGCCTGTAACATTCTGTATTTGATTTTACGTAATCACTATATGTAGGTATACAAAAAGATATATATAAAATATATACAAAAACTCCTTTTTTGTATGTATATAGTGATTACGTAAAATCAAAAACAGTATGTTACCGGCCCCTGTGTTTCAACAGTGATGGAAAGCTGCGTAAATTTCAGAAGCTAATTATGTAACGTCTAAGAATGCCACCTTACTGAAAGTCCAAGCTTAACTGAGAATTGTAATATTTTTTTTTCGTTTTAAAGACAACTACATTTTTCGAAATACATACCCTGAATTGATTCTTTTATCATAAAATAACTGATTACTTATTATACAGACATATAATTTACTTATATTCTTCGCTATATTTTTCATGATATATACCCTTACTTTGGTCTTTTGACGTAGAATAATTACTATTTGAATAGCAATTATTATAATATACATGTGCGTTCTATTTTAAGTCTGCATGATCGATTGATATTAATTTATATGTTCAAATAATTAATTTATCAATAAAGTTAGTAAAGTTAAACTTCGTATATATAGACAGTAGAATTACATTAAAATTCGAAGAAGAATGAATAGGAAAGTATGGCAATAGAATTAGCCATATAAAAAAGAACAACTTACAGTAATTGTCCTGTGTAGGCCGGGGTGCATGGGCATTGACCTCCCGCTAGAAAAGCGGTAGGGTATATAGTAATTGGTATGTCCGTCCGTCCGTCCGTCTGTTACGCTTTGGGATACCCATCTCTTATCCGCAACTCCTCTCATACCAATGAAGGAAATTTAATGAAACTTTCACAGAATCTTTATTATATTGCCATTGTGCACCTCCTATTTTACTTTTTGATCTGACATAATATTTTGGATTTTCCAGAGCAAAACATGGACACTGCCATTTTATTCATATGGGAGGCGGGGGGTATTATTTAGTGAGCTCATTGCTCATAGTACCTCTAGTTCTATGTAAAATTTCCATTTAATATGCTTGTTCATTTCCCTCCTCCTTGTATCTTAGACCCCCATCCTACTTTTGAATCCATTGCTACGGACCTGCTGAGAACTAAAATATCTCTATAACTCCAAAAATGTATTCAGGATATGAAACCTAAATGGTGACCGATAATCTCAATGGCCAAGAATATTTATATGTGACAGATCTTACACTGAAAAGACATCTGTTTAGGGGCCTGCAGATGAAACAAACAAACTAGCTTTTGTCATCAAAATTGAAGATAACAACCTGTGTCATATTTCAATGAGTAAATGAATAAGTTCAACCGTATATTTTTTTAATTTGTTCAACAGTATAGTTTTTGATTTTTTATTCAATGTTTCACAGAAATGGAAATTGAAGTGAAAAATATTTGTATACATCAATAAGGATGGCTGCAGAAAGGTAGAATTTGAACATCATAGAAGGTTTAAATTTTCTTAGTATGAATTATTATAATTTGCATCATTTGCAACAAAATAGACCCAAAATGTATGCCAATCCAGGCATCCATTTTTTTGGTATCATCTCTCTCTGCGCGGATCTAGAGGGGTGGGGGGGTGGGTCCTGACCTCCCCCCCGAAGGAATTTTGCAAGGTTAAAAAAATTTATAATTATACTAAAGCAAGAAAAAGGTTACCTTGGACCCCAAGAAATAGTTTTTTGAAGTTTGGGTGAGTTTACCTTTTCTTATTCTTTTTTTTTTTTTTTTTTTTTAAGCTTGTCAAGAAATTTCTGTGTTGGATTTTTTTTTAAAAACTAGGTTACCTTCCCCCTGGAAAAAATTTCTGGATCCACCCCTGCATCTTGTCTTCAACCAATCGAAAAGATATTCAGTGGAGTTGTTGTTTTTTTTTTTTAAACTGAAAATGATATGAGGATAATAAACCAATTAAAATTAAATTAATTTTGTCTCGACATAACTGGAAATTTAGTTTTAATAGCATATTAGGCCTTTCTAGCTCTTTCTGTCAGTAGTTCTGCTGAGAATTTCATTATTCCATCAGTTTTAAACACAAGTCCTACAACAGTGTATAATGTGCAAATTTATACTGATTTGTTATTTCTATATGATTGTAGTAAAAAACAAAATATTACCCATTTTCATCATCTGTACTTTGAGGAAAAATTGTAATGACATTTGTTTTTCCAAGTTCACTAATAATCGCCATTCATTACAATATTTCGTTTAAATTATTATTTTTTAAATTCAGTATATTTTTAAACTTCATCTTGAGTGAACTCATAATCTAATGGACTGGATTCTAGATTTGTAATAAATTAGGATGAAAAATTTTTGTCAAAAGGAAAGATGGAATGTTTTTTTTTTTATCAAAAATGCTAAATATTCATAATTTTTTCCTGAAGTTTAAAAAAGTTTTGAGACGGGTCATTTTTAGACAGTTGGTCGGGAGAAATATTTATCAAAGATAAACTTGCTTCAGTAATGCTTACGTTTTTTGAAAAGTTAAGAAAAACGGTCGGGCTTGGTATCCTTACCGGAAGAGAAAATTACGCCATTGTTCAGTGTCATGAGAAAAACCAAAGGAGAAAGTTTAGAAGTAATTTGGGTTTACATACAAAATGGGGGGTTCTAATGACAGTGGATCACAAAAAGAAGAAGGAGAATTATCTGATGATGACAACGAACCCGAAAATAATGAGAACCACCAAAATCTGAACCAAAGAAATTTGAATGGGAATACGTTTGTGGAACCCAACGTCAGAGCTCGTCACACCAGGATAAACACTGTGTGGCAGAACTTATCGTACAGACTACCGCCACCACCAAATTTTGTTCCAATTATCAGACGAAAGCGCCTTCAACATGGGACTACAATCATGGAATGGGGCCATTGAGATACGACAGAATTCGACCCATGGCGACACCACCTCCACCCCAGAAATGGGAACAGAGGAGCCACATTTCACGACTTCCAAACAATCGACCACTCCTCCCTTTTCCCACCCCTCTAATGCGACATCATACAAATCCAACCGGACATAAAAATCATCCAATTCAACAAAATAACAGATACTGTATCCTTTACTTTTTGTGCCATGTTTGAATAGCAATTTTTAGAAGGTTCATGCGTTTATTCTTCTTCCATACATATTGCATCTATGAGAACGTTAATCGGAATTCAGTTCAGTAAGTCCAAACGAATTCTGATGTTTGAAACTGTCTTAGCATTTAGTCCAGATGTCATGATGTT
>NW_026922315.1:0-19194 GCF_032062105.1 Saccostrea cuccullata | reverse complement strand
AATCCAGGAGGAGTGAAAGTCATTTTTAATATATTCAGTAAAAAATATCTAAAATACCGGGAACGCCCAAGCCTCTTTCTTGTTCCCGCCCCAACATTTCCATATGGTACGTTACAGACAGAAAATTGCTGGAAAAACAGCATCATCTTCGCAGTTATCACAAGTTTTAATAAAACATAGCTCAAAAGTCTATCTCATATAAAGCTAATTGTTCCTCACTATGCAACACAATACAGTAGGATTCCGTTTTTGTCCCCTGCCCCCAATGAAAGTGGAGGATATTAATTTTAATTTGTCTGTCCGATGTCCGTCTAGCTGTCCATCCGCTCGTCTGAATTTCTGTCTGTCTGTAACATTTTCGTTTTCGCGCGATACATCAAGAACATTTTGAACTTCGCAATGAAATACGGCATACTCTATTGCCAAGAATAGAAGTATATAGTTCTGAAGTCAAAATGTCAAATGTCACATAATATATCCATATTGAATAAATTCTGTCTGTTTCTTTTCCGCTCAAAATCTCAACAACCCTTTGAGCATTTACCATGAAACCTAACATAAAAACTCATTGTGGCCTAAGAAGACCCATATTGAGATTAAAAGGTCAAGGTTCCAGGTCGTAAATCTATACATTCTGTCTCTGTGTAACACTCTCCTTTCCGGACGATATCTCAAGAAGCTTTTGAGCTTGAGCAATGACATTGTGTATCTGTCCATATCGCCTCTCAAAGTAACACGCCCCATTTCAAAAAATATTACTATAATTAAAAGTAGTTTGGTATATTTTTTTCAGCACAGGGGCATGAGGAGAGTTATTACGTACAATACAGATTGTCCGCGGATTTTATTTTCTTATGATTCCAATCTTCATTTTATTTATTTATTACCTATGTTTTGATTGGACGAGAATACGTTTTAGAAAAAGTTTACACATCGATGAATTTTTTTAATCAGAACTACTTTCTTGACGAAGCTTTTGGGCTATCGTATAAACAATGAAAGCAGTTATTTCTGATCTTTTTAGCTAAATATTGAATACAGAAACCTCAAATTTAATTAAATAAAATAAAACTGGTGACAAACAGGACTGAGAGGCGGGAATATTATGTTTATGTCACTGTCGGATCACGAGTGTGAATTTTAAAAAAATCGCTGATCATGCTGTCATTTTCTCGACGTTCCATATCAGCTCAGTTGGTATCTCTGTGATAGGGAAAAGAAACGTACCTCAGACTCTTGCCTTATCAGCATCAAATTCTTATATTTACATTCTACAGCTCCTATACTCTCCTTAAATCTTTGAACGAACCAGAGCAAATCGCGTCGAGGACGTCTTTTTTTTTTCTTTTTTGTAATATAAACAGTACAGAAAGTTCCAATATATTTATGAACGGATGTAGAGGAAGGCGTCTCTGGAAGTAAGTTTCCCCTTGAGTTCTTAAAAGCAGATAGTTAATGCCCCCCTCCATGCCACACATACACACAAAAAAAAACCCAACAAACCCTGGCAATAAAACAGAAAGCCATATATATGGATACAGGTTTTCTACAATTGTTTTTTTAAATCATATTTGGAGACTCAGGCTGTTACCGCTTTTTAAAAAAAAATTAGTCTTGCTTATCAAAATCATTTCTGAGCCAGTATCTTCTTTTCTGGGTGTGTCCCCCTTTTTTTTAATAGAAAAATGCATTATTTTTTTCAAATTCAATTTAATTTGTTCCGCATTATCATCGATTTCCATTAATCAATAATAATAATAATAACTAGATGAGATCTCGTTGCGAGCAACGAGTAGGTCTTCCGTTGAATTTTTTGATAAGATGAGATGTGATTTTGACTGCGATATTCGTTAAAAGAGAATGACATTAAGTTTTCCTTCATTTCTTTTTAAGTTTTTGATTTTTATCACGATATTCTGAACATGTTTTGTTCAATATGGCTTATAAAAATACTCCCTCTTTTCGAGATATAAAGCATCAAAGATATAGCATTTTGGCCCCTTGCAACCACTTATTACGTAACATATGATCAAAACTTTATAATGTATTGTTGCAAATCATTAAGATGAATATCTTTGCTTCTCATAATGGATACTTATAAAAAAAACATTGATCATGAAAGAGTTGAAGATAAAATACTTTTGACCCCTCTAAGTCCCTAATCTAGGTAGTCAGCCCTTTTTTCTTGATATCAAATGAAAGGTCTTGTGATTTTGAAGATTTTTGTTCAACACTTATACAGAGATTTCTATTCGTTGTCGAGATAGGCTAAATAAAAATATTTTAGGGTCACTCCTACAAGTCCTCAACGGGGCCGTTTTACAAAAATTCAAAGTATGCATATTGCTGAGAACATTATTCTTGCCATCTTTTGTTCAATATTGCTTATCAAAATAATCTCCCTTTTCGAGATATAAAGCATCAAAGATTTGACATTCTGGCCCCTTGTGACCCCTAATTACATAACATATGAACAAAAGTGTATCATATATTGTTGCAAATCTTTAAGATAAATACTTTTGCTTCAGTAATGTATAACAGAATATTGATTATTAGAGAGTTATAGATAAAAGACTTTTGGCCCATTTGAGCCCCTAATTTGAGGGGTCAGCCCAATTTTCTTGATATCAAACGAAAAGTCTTGTGATTTCAAAGACTTTTTGTTCTACAACTATTCAGAGATTTCTTTTCGTTTAGGAGTGCTTCATATAGATATTTAGGGGCCATATCTACAAGTTCTTTATGGGGCCATTTTATAAAAATTCAAAGTATGCATATTGTTTGGATCATTATTCTGACCATGTTCATTTATTTTATTATACCATTTGTTCAATATTGCTTATCAAAATTTTCCCCCTTTTCGAGATATGAAGCGTCAAAGAATTAGCATTCTGCTCCCTCGTGACCCCTAATTACGTAACATATGACCAAAATATTATAATATATTGTTGCAAATTGTTAATATGAACAACTTTGCTTTGTAATGTATCACAAAATATTGATCATTAAAGAGCTAAAGATAAAAGACCTCTGGCCCCTCTGCGTCCCTAATTTGATGAGTCAGCCCCATTTTCTTCATATCATGTAATAGTTCTTGTAATTCTGCACAACTTTTGTTCAATATGTCTTAACAAATTATAAAGAGATAAGAAGATATGAATGATTTAATTTCTATTGATGGAACGTAATATTTTTGTAAATATCGGGGTCTTTGAAGGTCGCAGATAGTGTGCACGGACCAAGGTTAAAATGGTATAAATTCTGATATAAAGTGTTGGGATTAAAATGATTATTTTTTGTATAAAACAAGTCAAAAATTAATAAAATTTTATGTAACACAAATAAAGAGGCTATAATCATTTTATGATATCTTAAGTATCGCTTACTATATAGACAACGAAAATACTAAAAGAAAACCCTAACAAGTACGTGTCAAAACTCAACAGAAAAAGCGACGTCGGCCGTCCGCACGGGGCAGCGTCCGATTAAAACAAATATGTTTTATAACGGTTGAAACGGCGTAAGAGACAAAATATTTGTTAAAACAACTCACAATTATTGAAATATATTTAGTGCATCGATTTGTATATACGATTTTTCAACGGTGTGTAGAAAAACGAAGACACTACAAGAATTTAAAAACACCTGTAATTTGCTGAAAATGGAGATTTCTATTCATGACGTTGTCATAAATCTAGCGCAGCGTTGGAATGGGCTGTGCAGTTTGAGTATACAAACTGTTTATTTAGATAACGCTCGTAAATTTTTGTGCATTGTTTTGAATTTTAAAAATTATATAAATTATAATGTATACATAAAGATTATTGCTAGCACTTCGAAGTGCGTTGCGCCATAAAAAAAGAAATGTAGTGTGTGTTCATGAACATGTGCCAAGTCAAAATACAAATGTTTGACGTTTATAATGAAATTAGCGTAACGTCAGACTGGTCCGTGTACACAATCTGCGATCTCTGAAGACTCCGATTTTTAGAAAAATATTGAGATTCATCAATAAAGAAATAAATCATTCTGACTTATTTTTTCATGAGAAATATTTTGATATACAATAGATGCATATAGAACCATTCATTATAACAAAACTGTCATTGTCCACGAACTTTTTGGACAACCCTCGTATTTATTTACAGTAAGCTGTTTATAAACAGTAAGCCAATCAAGTTTATCAAAAAGGGGTCTTGAGGGTGCATCAGGGGGAGCATCAAAAATATACCTTGCAGCACGTTTTTGATGTTTATGAACTCTGTCAATATTTGATCTGGACGTATTTCCCCAAATTGTTAGGCAATAATCAGTGGTAGGCATGATGTATGCATTATAAAACAATTGACGTGTTTCAAGAGGCAGATATTTTTTTAATTCTACGGAGTCCAGAAATTTTACGTGACAGAGTTTTAAACACATGGTCGATATGTACATTGTATTGTAAAGAATTACCTAAATATACCCAAGAATTTTTTCATATGATACATTGTCTAATTTCTGGTTCGAAACGTATAAAGGAAAATCATGGTTTAAGAATTTTGATCTCTTCTGATGTGTACCTATTAACATACATTTAGTTTTTGAGGCATTAAGTATCATTTGAGTACACCATTTTTCTATACAAGCAATATCCACTGATAATGAATTTACTAAAGATTTGGAATCTTTGCCGGAAGCATGTAAAGTAGCATCATCGGCAAACAAATCTATGTTTAAATTTTTTATATAAAATGGATGTACAATCAAAACAGAAGAGGACCAAGTATAGACCCCTGTGGAACTCCTGCTGTGACTTGCTGATAAGACGATTCTTTGTTAGACAGATGGACACTTTGAAATTTGTCACTTGAATATGATCGAAACAAATGCAGTTATTTCATCAAAATTATAGCATTGTAATTAAATATCTCTGCAATTTCTTGTGTTTCCTCTGTTACATTATTATTTGTTCAAGTGCCGTCGGACTATAATTTTTGGTAGTAAAAGCTAATTTGTTTAATGCATCCCACATCTGGCGTGAATTTTTGTTTTGCTTCAAAGTTGATTTATAATAATTAACTTTTGCATTTTCAATTAGTGATGTTGCTTTATTTCGCCATAATCTGTAGTTTTCAAAGTCCTTATTTTTATGAAAGTTATTGCGCTTGTGCTGTGCTTCAAGAATACCTGTATGAAAATTTGAGGCGGATTCCGCCTGGAAATGAGACGGATTCTAGGCGTAATGTGTATTTTCCAGGCGTAATTGAGCAAGAGGCGGAATATTTTCAATTACGCCTCTAAAGTTACGCCTGGAAAATCAACAATTCCGCTTGGAATCTTGCAGGAATTTTACACAATTTGACGCCTCATTTTTTACGCCTGGAATTTAGCAGGAATTTTTGGACTTAGACTTTATACTTTCAGAGCAGAGAGGGAATTTTGGAACTTAGAAATTTTACCAGCAGGAATTCCTAGGCGTAACTGAACTTAGAAATTTTACCAGCAGGAATTCGTAGGCGTAACTGAACTTAGAAATTTTACCAGCAGGAATACCTAGGCGTGAATGAACTTAGAAATTTTTTCAGACACAAATATGACTTAACAATGCATTCACTTAATGCTAGCAAAAATAATATCAATATGTATACATGTATATACACTATTATAGTGTTTTATTTCCAGCAAACATGAAAAATGTTGATCATACTATTACAAAAGAAAAAGTTTTCTATTCATTTAACCAATAACATCATTATAATCATTTTTGAAAGTCATTTCAGTCACCTTCTAGTTTGTTAGGAAACCGACATACATAAAATGTGTTCAAATCATTGTCATCGCCATCAGTTTAAATTTCCAGAAACAAGCACCCTTCCTTAATTTTTTTAATGGGAACAAAAATACAATCATCAGTTTTTGTAACTTTCAGCACATGGGAGTTCTCAGAATAATGTACAGATTCAAGTTTCTCCATAAAAGCCAGAACTGTGGTCTGATCATGAACAATAGTAAAGAGAAAAAATCTTACACGACCAAAGCAAAAATAACTCCCATCCTTATACATCACAGTAGAATTATCACGTTTTATCATTCTTTCGTTTTGTAAACCATATACAATATGATTGAAAAAATCTATTCTTTTAAATGTTCTAAACTTCTCATTAACTGGAGCATAGCCAAGAAAATCACAAAGCTTTTTGTACTCATTCTCAACCAAAACTCTTAACTTAATTCCACCTAATACATACACTCCTTTTTCTATCATTTCTCCTCTTATTAACAAATTAGGAGATTCAATGGAATTGAACAATTTCTCTAGTTTTGATCCTTCAACAGTACTTTCTACAAATTTCTGCTTTAACTCAGGGAGTTTTTGTACAAAAGATATACCTGTGACAATTTGACTGTCAATGTTTTGTGTGCCTTGTATCATCTTTAAAAGAAAACCATTTTTGTCTTCGAAAGAAAAACAACTATGGGTGTACAGAGGTCCTAAAACACGCACACTATCTGCTAAATGTACAAGTTGATGAATGTTAAGCGTCATAAAACATTTTTCATATAAATATTCAAAATCTGCACAAAAATTGAAAAGCAATGCTTCAGCCTCTGATACTTCTTCTTCAGTACTACCTTGTTTTAAAAGAATATGAATACCATTTACAAAGTTTAAAAAATGACTAAATCTTAGGTTGTCTAAAATGCCAAATAAAACAGGTGCTCCAAAGTACAACAGAAATGAACGATATTCAGAAGCTTTCCAGTATTTTAAATCATTTTCAATGGAACGAGGTAATCTAGATATATCTAAAGTTGGTTTTAAGTTTCTCAATCTGTTATCAACTTCTTGGACATGTTCATGAAAACTAAAGTTTTTTGATTTAAATTCAGATGAAAACCAAAGACGCAACAACAATTTTTGCACACCCAAAAGAACCCCATGCATGTAATCAATAGCTATTCCGCAAACAATATTGAATCTGGGGAAAAATGTAACCCAAGAAGGTCCTTTCACTCCATTTACACTGAAACCAGTTCTTCTGTGTTCTAAATTGTCCATGGCTTGCTGTGCATCACGATGGACATCATTAACTGTTCTTTCAGGACCTTTTGGGTGCTCTGGTTGATATGGAAACACATGTGTGTGTCCTTTACCACGCTTTGAAGTTTCGCCCTTTTGCAAGCATTTCCAACAGGAGTATGATCCATTATACTGTACACCATTGCACACCAAGCTACGAGCAGGAAGATCAGCTGTACCGCATAAGAGATATCCACTGCAAGTAAAATTTCCTCGAAATGGAGAAAAACATTGAATTCCTTCATGAAGCTTCTTAAAACAATCCAAGAATGGTGATAAATAAGTCCCCATGACTGGTTTATTTCGACCAAACCAGAGTCCTGCCATTAACATGTTTTCTTTAAACATCCGCAATTTGAAGGGCAGTTCATTTATCACCAAAAATAATGGCCACACAGAAACCTTACTACTTTTAAATACTGGTGCACCATCAGTGTTAAAGGTGAATGAAATATTTTCCTGTTTTGATAATGGTCCATCGTTTTCACAGTATGATTTGTAGAGCTGTCCATCATATATATCCTCATATCTCCCTTGAATATTTTGCCTTTGAAACCTATGTTCAAGTTTCTCATAGAATCCTTTCTGAGAAAACAAGTTTTTCACTTGGCTGTCAACAGGCATTTCCAAAAAATACTCAAATTCACTTTCATTTTAATTTTTACCACATCCACTATATGGGCATTTTATCTCGGTGCTAGACTTTAAGTATCCATTACAATGTGGACAATAAAAATGCTTAATTAGTGGGTTTTTTAAATTCTTGAAAAACTTTTTGTAGTCATGTAGACTTGTGCAAAGTGTATGGCCATTGGGTAAAACATATGAGAAAATGTTCAGTAACTGCAAAATGCCGTCACTACTGATGTTGTGTTTCATGCAGAATGATGAAAACAAGAGCATAAATGTTCCAAGTGTGATAGAGGCATCTGGATAAAGAAGCTGGTCATCATCTGTTTCATTTTCAATGTACTCCTTCTCTTGAAAACTTTCATCAAATTAAAGTTCAGCATCAGAATTAGCCATTAAATCTGTACAGTTCCAAAATTCTTCCTCCCAGAAGTCATCAACAGCATCTTCAAAGTTTTCTTCATTGTCCTCAATTTCTGGAAGGATTTCATGTTCAAACACTATATTTGAACCTTGTTCAAGTTTTTCCGTTTCCACTACCTCTTCATTGCTGTTTACTATGACATCAGGCTCCTTAAAATCTTCCTATAAAAACAGAAACAAAAATATATAATTCCTAGTAAGTAAAAATATCCTAAAAGCAAGTCCAGCGATGCATTTTGGCAATATGTAAATACGGAGGAAATTCGAATTTTATTACTTTACAACATTCTTGAAAGAATATTATCATGATTATGATCCACGTAAGAGATTATCTTATTCGGGGTATTGCAACATGTTGGCTAAGATTTAGCAACAATTTAATTTGAAATACATTTCATTAGATTTAGGATTTAAATATTTTCATGCATTATGTTATTTTTGCACAACATAAAACTTTGCATTCTCTTTTTTTTTAATTACGCTCACCTAATTCTGATTTTTGTACATAATGCATTGCACAGCCATACACGATAATATTAATACTTACTAAATATAAGTCGTATACCATGGTATACGTCTGTGATATGCATGGATCAGTAGTAAACAGTAAAAATTCGAACTAAACAGGAAGTAGAATTCTAACATCCAAAAAAAATACGTCTGAAGATCCGGATTTTTTTCATATCGCTTTTTTTTTTTCCCAATCATTTTGTAAATTATTATAAAATGTACCTGAGTTTTTGAAGCTGTTGATATCGGTTGTGGGTTATATTGGTCACATTCTAAGACACCCGTTGAGTAATGATGCGTATCTTCAGCATGAGTTTCAACAGACGTTATGAGATTTATACATGTATTTCCTTCATCACTCAGTGGATTTGACGCTACAAAAGGCTCTTTTTCAACCGGTTCGCTTTCCCAACGTTTATATGGTCCTCTCCGCTTCTGATTTTTTTTCGGCCCCATTGCGAAAAAAAACTCCTGCCAGAGTTCACAAGATCTGCGTTGACCCCCTGTTGACTATGTTGACTGGGGATCAGTTTGGGAAATCGTAAAACAATTTCCAGTGCTCTTTATCTTGTATGGAAATAAATTCCCCAATATGAATCCTAAATGAGCCTCTTGCACACCAGGGATGCGGCGTGTTATTTGATACCACAATGGTCAGTTTCCGAGCATCGTTATCAGTTTAGCCACACCGTCCATACTTGCAAGATACTCAGAAGCTGCTGACCACTTCGAAATCATGGATATGTACGCCTGTATTTTTTTCACAGAAGATGCAAGCTTGAGTGTAGTTGGAAAAAACAACAAAAGTTTGAAAGTTATCAATGACGAGTGGGAGCCAAGGGGAAAAGTAGAGATGTTCTGGCCAGGGAAAAGCGCGGGGCAGCGGATTCTGTTTCATGGCACAATTGTTAAAATCGGTGGTAAGTCTTATAAATCATGTTACAATCAATTTTTTGAAATTTAAACTACTTTTTAAAAATGAAAAAAATATAAAAAAGATAGAATTTTTTATCAGTTAAAATTTTAATTGGAGAATAGACCTATAACTTGATGGGGAAAATTTTTTGAATTTCTGAATCACGTGACAGGAACTGGCGCGCCATGCGCCCTTTGTTCTAGGTGTGCGGAATATAAACGTGCGCCTCTGTTTACTTTATAAACTCGTTCGGGGGGGGGGTACTATAGTTATAGTATCTCACTTGCAGAAATAACACTCCTATTATTATTTCCGTACTTTTTTTTTAGGGAAAATCAAAATTTGGGAGATTTAACTTTAAACCAACTTCTAAACGTGCCGATTGGGCATGCTTGGCATACTTTGCCCCTCCCCATCTCCACCTCGCTGCATCATAACTTAATTTAACTGATCTTATAATTAAAACAATTTAATGTTTAGTTTAAATTATTTGCACCGAAATGGTTCTACGCCTCTATTTCTTCACAAAATCCACCCCTTTGTTCTCGAATTCTCATTGGCTGTCCCAAAATAAAATCGATCAAGGTCAAAGATGGCGGACAAATATATGTAAACATGGTTTACAATAATTCAAGTTGTTTCGTTAACATACATGAAAAATGACCAAGATATTAATGGACTATTCATTAATTATGTATCTTGTGTAACATCAGGTGAACGAGGTAAGGAATGATAATGAAATTCTAGGCGTAATCATAAATGAAATCGTTAAATCGGTGCAAGTGCAGTGAGGCCCTACGTGGGTATCAGCATGGGTATACTGGCATCTTCCTATTCAACCACTTGAAGAAAATATAGTACTAGTGAGTCACTTGGAACTTTTAATCAATAATATTTTTTTTTCATTAAATAGGGTACGACCGTAGAACATATATCATTTTAACAAAAGAACACTATCTACATAATACTCTTCTTTGGTTTAACATATTGAATATAATATTTTAAATAAAATTTGTATGTTTACTTTATTTAAGGAGTTATTTCAATTTAAGGTTATGGTTTATCGTTTGATCCCAATCTAATTTAACTTGAACATGTTGCAATGTCTCATTGTGAGTGTGAAAAATATAATTTAATATTTGATAAAATTTAAATGCTACATGTAGTTTTTAGTAAGAATTAAGAAAGTCTGAAACAAAATAGTAATCAAGAATTGGGTATTAGTAATCTTTAATGTGTTGAATTATGGATGCTATTTTCTTGTCAAAATATTGCTAAAAACAAAATATTTGAACCAAATATTGCAATATAAGTTTATAATAATGTTGATTCAAGTTGTACATACATAAATAAAAATTTAATTGCATTAAATATAACATAATTTTTCAAGTGTATTCTAAAGTACTCTATCCAGTAGTACTCTAGCGCACTCTGTTAAGTAGTACGTACCCTCCGTATATATTGAAAAAAAAATATAATATATGACAGAATAATTTGCCCAACTTTTCTTACATTTTGGTAATAATAATGAAATTTAAGAATACTTCTTTCTAAATTGAAGTCAACTTCACATAAAACTTACACACTGTGTACATAATCAGTTGATTTACCCTTTCAGATGAAGATACTTTGAATGTGTTTGCCACCCAGGCACATGCCAAGTTTCTGAAAAAGGCCAAAGATGTAAGTTCTGTCCCAGAGGAACTTTTCACCTTCGAGGTATCCACCAGCAGTGCCAAGCATGATGTGAAGAGGAACAGACAAAAAAAAAACCAGAGGCTGAAAGAATCTGAAGAGCAGGAGGAAAGTTCTAACCCCAACACAAATTCAGGCAAAAAAACAAGAAAGGAAAGCACAGAGTCTGAGCAGAATGGCAGAGAAACAGATAAAGGATTGGAGGAGAATGAGAAGAAAGAAAAAGGTACCAAAAAAGATGAAAGCAAAGAAAGTTGAGGTTATACCTGAGAAGCTGAAATCCCTTTAGTCGGAATGTTCCTTGGCTTTCCAATTTACAAGTTCACATTCAACAGCACCACCCCTAGCACCAGTTGATCATACCCAGGAAACAGTGTCATCGTTCACTCAACCACTGGACAAAAACCAGGTTCCAACATCCCAACTCCAGCAATGTAAAGAAACTCCAACACAATCAATCCTGCCAGCCTCAACATATATACAGCCTCTAGAACCTATGAAGACTACACAACCGACAAGTGACATACCATTTCGGCAAACATGGGAAATGTGTAGCGATGCAATGAATTCCATTCAAAATGTACAAGGGTCGACATCACCTACAAATTTTCAGAGGACTTTTCCTGAAATACCTGGTAATATATCAATACATGTATACCAATGCATTTTAATCCTTGATAATTAAGATAAGAATAAACAAAAAGAAAAAAAAAATTCTAAGCAACTATAACTGAAAGAAGCATAATAATTTTGTACAAGTCTTTTCAATGTTTTAAAATTCCTTTTCAGTTCCTTCAGATTAGATAATTAGGGTTTTGGAAGGAATAGTAAGACCTGATGTGCAAAACTATTTGAGGATGCTCCTGCACCATATAGAGCTCTGTAAAGCAAAGGTAAGTAGGAGCAGTACTTCAGTTAATAACCAGGAGGACTCAAGTCAGTGAAGTCACTGTACTATACCTAATTCTTAGGGCTTTAAATGATTTTTTTATAAAACAACCTCAAAAAAGTTCAATTTACAGTGATTACAAATCATATGTTTAATTTTTTTGAAATAGGCCCCATGTGGAGACTTTCAAACAAGGCCTCAAGACAAGCTAGTCAATTGGAGTGATGCTCATCAAACTTCAAGTGTTCAACACGACTTTACAGCTGAATATCGACAAAACTTGGATTTTTTACCTTCTATGCCCACATCAACACTAGCTGCTGCAGATCATGGACAGATATACAGAAACCTTTCACACACTATGACACATGAAACCTTTACAGATTCACCATCAACCCTGCCTGCACCACCATCAACCCTGCCTGCACCACCATCAACCCTGCTAGCACCACCATCAACCCTGCCTGCACCACCATCACCATTGCCAGCACCTCCACCACTTCCACCACTATCACCCTCACCCTTACCATCATCACCTCTGTCAGTGCCATCCACTGAAAATCATAATGAGACCCTTCAAATGCCATCACCACCACCACCAGCACTGAGGCGTTTACCCAGGAAACACAAGGATGGACAAAAGGAAAAGGTACTTTTTATAAGAATCTTGTAGCCTTGAAACATTTGGTAGTTTTAAAGTTACTGTTTATAAGACTGCACTTGGACATTAAAGTTTAAACTTTTCACATATTTGTATGATTTTGAAATATTTTCATCTCTATTTAGTTGTTTGTTTATTGAATTACTTTTTTATATGTTTCCAACATTCAGAATATCTATTTTGTGCATGTTTTAATAACCAAACTTTTCATTGAATGCAACTATATTTACAGAGTTTTTACGATATCTAAATAAATAATTTAAATTATTTTTCCAGATCAAGCTTATTGAGGGAAAAAAACACAGAAGTTGACCCAGACGGCATGAGGATGGCTACATCAACTGCAAGAAAGTCAAAGAGGCCAAGATACACTTTATGTTACAAACTCCTGGCAGAGATTTTTTCTTTGCAGACTCTGGCCAGTTCTCGTGGCCAGGGGATCGGAAAAAACACCAAAGTAGACCCAAGGCTGTCCTTGATCCCAACACAATCAGTGATCTTAAAAGTAAGGAAAACATTCTTTCTCCAATTGTTAAAAATATGCTATTGCAAAATTTACAAAAGCATTTTAGAGTATCTAATATTAAAAGACAAATTGATCCTTTAAGTTAAGTAATTTTAAACTGATCCTTCTTTTTCAGATTATGTTTTTCTATGGTGCAAGAAAAATGGCTTCATTGTACCATCAGAAGCAACACTGAAGGACGCCATAACAGAAAGGATCAGTTATGCAAGGAAACAGCTAAGGCCAAAAACAAAATAAATGTGACAAACGTTTAAATGCATGAACATGTATGGAGAAAATTTCAACTTTTCAATGCAAATGAGGAATTTTAAGTGTGACTCCGACTTCAATGTTTAAATGTATAATGAAAATTTCCACATTTTAATACAAATGTTGTAACTTGAATGTGACTCTTTGAATGGTTAACTTAAATGGGAATCTGACTTGAATGTTTAAATGTAGGAGAGAAATTTTCACATTTTAACACATATGTTGAAACTTAAATGTGATTCTGAATTGAATGTTAAAATGTAAGAAGGAAACTTTTACTTTTCAATACAAATGTAGAAACTTAATCTGCTGTTTACTGTATTGTTTTTTAAATATGATTGATCTTGTGTGATTCTCTAGGGATGAAAGTTTGCAGAAATTCAGGTGTTAAAATGAACTTTATACCAGGCATAAAAATAAGGCGGAATTTAGACGTGAAGTAGGCGTAAATTTGTAGTGAAATCCAGGCGTAAATGTAAGGCGTAAATAGAGGCGGAATACAGACGTAAAATTTTTTGCTTTGAATCATACTTTCATGGAGGCGTCACTAATTTGCATATTACGCCTCCAGAGGCGTCGCAAATTTACATTTTTCGCCTCAAATTCCTGCCCATTTCCTCTTGGATTACGTCTAAGTTACGCCCGGAACTTATGCATTGCCTTATATGCATTGCCAAGAAATGACGCCCGGAATTTCTCAGAAATTCCTCCTCCTTTACGCCCCATTTCCAGGCGTAACATTTCGTACAGGTTTCTTGTGTTAACGATTTTGGTCTTGCATCATACTTCACTTTTTTAGATTTTATTTTTGCATGTTTGTCTAGTACAGCATTAAAAAGTGAAAAAAAAATTATTTAAGGCATCATTTGGATTAGAGAGTGAATCCAAGGATTGAAAATTAACTTTTTTCCAGGTCTGAGAGAAAGTTTATTTCATTAAACTTCTTGACGTCTCTATATGTTATCTCCGCGTGTTTCTACTTCTTAACATAATCATGTAATTTTCTTGTAAAACAAATAAGATAGTGGTCAGAGATTGCAATTGGCGGTACTACAGATTCACATATGTTCTCAGATAGGTTAGTATATACATGATCAATTAGGGTTGAAGAGACATTTGTTATTCTCGTGGGCACATTAATTATCTGTGAAAAGTCATATTCTTCAAAAGCAGAGGTCCAGTATCTTGGGGGGTCTTTCATCAGATCAATATTAAAATCACCTGTTAAAATAACTTTAGCATCGTCACAGCGGGATGCACAATTTATCTCCCGTGTCAGACTTTCTACCCAGCAGGTGGTAACAGACGTGGGCCTATATGCGGTACAATAAAAAATTGGTTTTGAATTTGGGATGTTAATTTCAAGCCATATTGTTTCTATGTCACCTATTTCAAAATCATTGCGACGTTTGTAATACAAATTATTTGAGATATATACAATTATTCCTCCTCCTGATTTCCCTAATCTATCTCTTCTCTCAAAATTAAATCCATCAATATCTTATTCACAAGTGTCTGTCTGTTCATTCAAAATAGTTTCACAGATAACGAATACATCAATAGAATGATAGCCTGATAAAAGAAGCTTAAGCTGGTCAATTTTAAGCAAGATGTGACATATATTTAGATTCCCAAATCGAAGACCTTTTTTTATGAGTCCAAAATTAAATGAACTTGAATTTTTCTTCTGTGGTTTCTCATTGATTTCAGGATTTAGTAAGTTAGAAGTTCCCTTTGATGAACTGGTAGTTTAGGATGTAGATTTATGAATTTTCCTAGGAGATACATTTTTTATAGAACAATTTACATCCTTTTCATTATTTTAACGTGTATAGGATTTAAAACCTTGACTTGATCTAAGTAATATATTAGTATTGTGTGAGTTACAGAGATATGAGCATTTACATGATATTTCACCACATTCACCACAAAGATTATCTAAAAAACATTAAAGGAGCTTGATTTCAAGAAAAATGGTTTTTCGGGAATTTCCTCTTTGTCGAATTCCTAATAGGAACAGTGATTTGCCTTATGTCCTGAAGAGTTGCGGATCCAGCGATCAAGTTTACATCCATGCCTACAATTCCGTGAGGACTGGCCATTTTCGCCGCAATAATAACACACATTCACATTTCCATTTTGTGTACCATTCTGACGGCGGGCTTTGATGACCGTAATGTGCGCATTTTAGGAATTCAGTAGTGTAGATGTTCCCTTGTCGGATATGTGAATCCCATCTTTCCAGAACATACCTGATGACTTTAACTTATCTTGTAGAGAGATTATGTTGACACTATATTCCTAACAGACAAATCTTATCATTTCATTCATGTGGGTAACATCAGCATCACGTCGTGGTGGTATCTTCGATATGAATATTTCGGTATTTGGAGACCTCCTCAGGATTTCGAGCACAATTTCAGTGAGATGACATTCACTGGTTTCCAATTCCCTGTCGTTGGCAGCATCATTTCCCCCGGCAAGTACGATTATTTACTGAAAGGACGAAAGGTCGGATTTTTAAATCCAGCTTTGGTAAACAGTAGATCATTGTTAAGAATGGTCACAATGTCGTCGAATTTATCTTCCTCATAGTTCAGTGTCACTGCTTATTGAATCTTACTTGTATGAAATCTGGCACATGAACATCAAGGAATGGATCTTCATCCTTAAGTAAAGAATTTGAATTTCCTTGTGAAAAAGAAAGTCCAAAGGTATCCAGAATAGATTTAGATAAATTTGTATTTTCATTCAAATTGATTGACTCCATTATTAATCATATTCACAAGCACAGGTAATTATTTATAAGGAGGAGCATTGTAAAACACGTCTGGTCACCCCGAGATAGTTCATCTGTTTTGTGTAATAAACTGTTATATAACAGAGCTACTTGTGTACAATAATCTTCGCTAACCAAGGGTTTACTCTCCGCATTAACCCTTGGCAAAAGACAGGATTGTTTACGTCACGTGATCTCGATTCTATTAGGTACGCACAGATTGCGTCATCGATAGAAATAAAGACACATGTTTAAAATTTAAATCAAAGTTGTTGTTTTTTTTTTCAAGAATAATTAAGAAGCAATAAATGAGTTATGTTTATTTATTATTTATAGTACAGATCTGAAGCTTCAATATAGATTCTTAAGCACATATTTAGAAGATATTGGATGACATCATAGCTATCAATATTATTGCATGTTATCTTAAAGGTACTTGGACACAGATTTGAAGTTAATATTTTCTCATTTTTTCTGTATAATACCACGAATTATATATTCTAATAGCATTTCACACAAAAATTAATTAAAAATCATATTTCATTGAAAAGTTATTAAAACTTCAAATTATTTGGCGGGTTTGATTGACACATCCTTGCACTTTCACGATTTTTAACCTTATTCTTAATCCGTAGGAAAAGTGGCAATCTTGTTGTGTATCAATGAGAAATATTAAAACATTTATGCAGAAAAATAATTTTATTCAGAGTAGAAATGTTAGAAAGCAAAACACCTTCACAAGTATCGTCATTTCGAACTTAGAGATGCGTACAGAGTTTAGCAAATCGAGCACACTCGTGTTATGTACACAGTTTTTGTAAACAGGACTCAAGTTCTGTTATTGTTTATATTTAGAATTCACCGGGTGCGTTCAATCGTCACAGTCTGCTTACCACAACTGCACGGACTGACAATATATTGCGTGTTTGTTTTGCTTTCGAACGTGTCTACTCTGAATTTTCTGGATTATAATATTAATATTTTTCATTTATACAAAACGAGATTGCCACTTTTCCTAAGGATTAAGAATAAAATTAAATTATTGGGAGTGTAAGGTTATGTCAATCAAAACCGCCGAAAAATTTGAAAGGAGTATATATGATAAGAGCCAATTTTGGCCCCCAAAAAATCAATATTTTAGAAACACATTCAAATATGTTTAATTGATATTTATTTTGTAGAAGAGATTATATTAGAAATATTTCCAATATATTTTTCACATTTATATGCACTCACTACCTGTAAATGACATGAGAATTAATGCTATTTTTGCTATCTAACAAAAAAGCCAAAAATATGCCTTTTTCTTGATGTTTTTTCTTATGGAAAACATACAGCGCAGTGTAGAACGTACGTAATTTTTCTGTCACTAATTAGCATTGGATAGATACATCTTTGGTAAAAAATTTAAATCTTGTTCTAGGCTGCGCTCTATATTTTCTGGAAGAAAAACTGCTTGAAAATAAGCAGTTTTATACAAAATATGCTAAAATGGCGGGAAAATGTTATTTTTATGATGTCATATTTCTAAAATAACGACATTTTTATCAAAATGAAAATAGCCAAGAAAGGTCGCATATATAGCTGTACAAATTAAAACTATATATAAAGTACAATTAAGATATTCATTTTAAGGGGCCAATTGAGACACTTACCATATATCGCTCTTTCAATATCTTTTAAACGAAATTAGATTTTTAATTAATTTTTGTGTGAAATGCTATTAAAATATATAAGTTGTAATATTATAGAGAAAATAATAACTTCAAATCTGTGTCCAAGTACCTATTAGGAGCGTTGTATACTTGCGTTTTTCATTTCTGAGATTAAAGAGTCAAGAAGTTTCCCGAACGCAAATATTGTCATTTGCAAAAAAACAATTGCTGATTGGTTGACCGCATACACTTAGTCCCAATCAGAACTCGAGAAAAAAAGTTCTATCAACATCGTGTACCAAGGGTTCATGAGGAGAGTAGCGTATCAGAAACCCTTGCAATTGGATAGCGAAGATGGTGTACAATCTATTTAACAAAATTGAAAAAGAAGAGCGGAACTACATACGCTTCAGAAAAGCGTAGCAACATTTATTTAGATTCAGATTTATCGCTCGCTGGTCTGAAAATAATATTGCTTGTCGTTCATTCCAGTTTTTTTCAGACCATGGCGCGAGCTAAAGAACTGCTGACAATGTATATACATGACAAGTACATATTTCTTAAATTTCTGTATTTATATAACTGGATTATAATTAATTAGAAAAAAATAATGCAAAACATTTCTTGGCGTTGTTTATCCTACGTTGATAAAGACCCACGCCTTTCTCTCTCTCTCTCTCTCTCTCTCTCTCTCTCTCTCTCTCTCTCTCTCTTGGAAGGGAAAAGGAAGTCACACTTATAAAATTTCTTTAAATTTTTCCTATATGTTTCTCGTCGGCCTTTATCATCAATAGACACAACAGGTTAATTTGTATAATATTTATGGAATCATTGCCAAGCTAGTACACCCCTAATCTCCAGACTAGAAACTTAAGAAAGACTTTTATGCATGAAGGTTAACAATTTCGTCATGAGAGCCATGTTTGGAATGGAGATTTCAGTGAATATTTTTATGCTGGGATTTACCTGCCTAGACTTTTACCTATGTAGAAATAATAGTGACAGAGAGTCAAATAAACAACCAAATGAGCGAACGGAAGTGTGGTCTAGGTGAATAATTCTTGCTAAAGTCGGCCGAAGTTGTGGTCTTATCTCCAGACGTGAATTATGAGTGGCTGTCCAGAGATTCTGTGGGCGTCAGTCCAAATATCTACCCCAGCAGAATCTTATTAGAGATTAGTGCACCATTACACATGTT
>NW_026922314.1:0-19529 GCF_032062105.1 Saccostrea cuccullata | reverse complement strand
AAGTCAAGATTTTGTCAAGATTTTGGTGACAATGTCCTGTAGTATTAACAGTAAAGATTGTTCAAGATTTTGTTGACAATGTCCTGTAGTAATAACAGTGAAGGTAAGTCAAGATTGTGGTGACAATGTCCTGTAGTAATAACAGTCAAGGTAAGTCAAGATTTTTGTGACAATGTCCTGTTGTAATAACAGTCAAGGTAAGTCAAGATTGTGGTGACAATGTCCTGTAGTAATAACAGTGAAGGTAAGTCAAGATTGTGGTGACAATGTCCTGTAGTAATAACAGTCAAGGTAAGTCAAGATTGTGGTGACAATGTCCTGTAGTAATAACAGTGAAGGTAAGTCAAGATTTTGGTGACAATGTCCTGTAGTAATAACAGTCAAGGTAAGTCAAGATTTTGGTGACAATGTCCTGTAGTAATAACAGTAAAGGCAATCAATATTTTAGTACAATGTCCTGTTGTAGTAACAGTGAAGGTAAGTCAAAATTTTTGTGACAATATCCTGTAGTAATAACAGTAAAGGTAAGTCAAGATTTTGGTGACAATGTCCTGTAGTATTAACAGTAAAGATTGTTCAAGATTTTGTTGACAATGCACTGTAGTAATAACAGTGAAGGTAAGTCAAGATTGAGGTGACAATGTCCTGGAGTAAGAACAGTCAAGGTAAGTCATGATTTTTGTACAATGTCCTGTAGTAATAACAGTAAAGGTATGTCAAGATTTTGTTGACAATGTCCTGTAGTAATAACAGTCAAGGTAAGTCAAGATTTTGGTGACAATGTCCTGTAGTAATAACAGTGAAAGTAATTCAAGATTTTGGTGACCATGTCCTGTAGTAATAACAGTGAAGGTAAGTCAAGATTTTGGTGACAATGTCCTGGAGTAAGAACAGTCAAGGTAAGTCAAGATTTTGGTGACAATGTCCTGTAGTAATAACAGTAAAGATTAGTGAAGGTTTTGTTGACAATGTCCTGTAGTAATAACAGTGAAAGTAAGTCAAGATTTTGGTGACCATGTCCTGTAGTAATAACAGTGAAGGTATGTCAAGATTTTGGTGACAATGTCCTGTAGTAGTAACAGTGAAGGTAAGTCAAGATTTTGGTGACAATATCCTGTAGTAATAACAGTAAAGATTAGTGAAGGTTTTGTTGACAATGTCCTGTAGTAATAACAGTCAAGGTTTTGGTGACAATGTCCTGTAGTAATAACAGTGAAAGTAAGTCAAGATTTTGGTGACCATGTCCTGTAGTAATAACAGTGAAGGTATGTCAAGATTTTGGTGACAATGTCCTGTAGTAATAACAGTCAAGGTAAGTCAAGATTTTGTTAACAATTTCCTGTAGTAATAAAAGTCAAGGTAAGTCAAGATTTTGGTGACAATGTCCTGTAGTAATAACAGTGAAGGTAACTCAATATTTTAGTACAATGTCCTGTAGTAGTAACAGTAAAGGTAAGTCAAGATTTTGGTGACAATGTACTGTAGTATAAACAGTAAAGATTAGTCAAGGTTTTGTTGACAATGTCCTGTAGTAATAACAGTCAAGATAAGTCAAGATTTTGTTAACAATTTCCTGTAGTAATAACAGTCAAGGTAAGTCAAGATTTTGTTGACAATGTCCTGTAGTAATAACAGTAAAGATTAGTCAAGATTTTGTTGACAATGATTTTAACAGTGAAAGTAAGTCAATGTCCTCCTGTAGTAATAACAGTAAGGTAACTCAATATTTTAGTACAATGTCCTGTAGTAGTAACAGTGAAGGTAAGTCAAGATTTTGGTACAATATCCTGTAACAATAACAGTAAAAATTATTCAAGGTTTTGTTGACAATGTCCTGTAGTAATAACAGTTAAGTCCAGATTTTGTTAACAATTTCCTGTAGTAATACCAGTCAAGGTAAGTCAAGATTTTGGTGACAATGTCCTGTAGTAATAACAGTGAAGGTAACTCAATATTTTAGTACAATGTCCTGTAGTAATAACAGTAAAGGTAAGTCAAGATTTTGGTGACAATGTACTGTAGTATAAACAGTAAAGATTAGTCAAGGTTTTGTTGACAATGTCCTGTAGTAATAACAGTCAAGATAAGTCAAGTTTTTGTTAACAATTTCCTGTAGTAATAACAGTCAAGGTAAGTCAAGATTTTGTTGACAATGTCCTGTAGTAATAACAGTCAAGGTAAGTCAAGATTTTGTTGACAATGTCCTGTAGTAATAAAAGTCAAGGTAAGTCAAGATTTTGGTGACAATGTCCTGTAGTAATAACAGTACAATGTCCTGTAAGTCAAAGATTTTTTGTGACAATGTCCTGTAGTAATAACAGTCAAGGTGAGGTAAGTCAAGATTTTGGGGACAATGTCCTGTAGTATTAACAGTAAAGATTGTTCAAGATTTTGTTGACAATGTCCTGTAGTAATAACAGTGAAGGTAAGTCAAGATTGTGGTGCAATGTCTTGTAGTTATAACAGTCAAGGTAAGTCAAGATTTTGGTGACAATGTCCTGTAGTAATAACAGTCAAGGTAAGTCAAGATTTGTTGACAATGTCCTGTAGTAATAACAGTCAAGGTTAGTCAAGATTTTGGTGACAATGTCCTGTAGTAATAACAGTCATGGCAAGTCAAAATTTTGGTGACAATGTTCTGTAGTAATAACAGTAAAGGCAATCAATATTTTAGTACAATGTCCTGTTGTAGTAACAGTGAAGGTAAGTCAAAATTTTTGTGACAATATCCTGTAGTAATAACAGTAAAGGTAAGTGAAGATTTTGGTGACAATGTCCTGTAGTAATAACAGTCAAGGTAAGTCAAGATTTTTGTGACAATGTCCTGTTGTAATAACAGTCAAGGTAAGTCAAGATTGTGGTGACAATGTCCTGTAGTAATAACAGTCAAGGTAAGTCAAGATTTTGGTGACAATGTCCTGTAGTAATAACAGTCAAGGTAAGTCAAGATTTTGGTGACAATGTCCTGTAGTAATAACAGTAAAGGCAATCAATATTTTAGTACAATGTCCTGTTGTAGTAACAGTGAAGGTAAGTCAAAATTTTTGTGACAATATCCTGTAGTAATAACAGTAAAGGTAAGTAAAGATTTTGGTGACAATGTCCTGTAGTATTAACAGTAAAGATTGTTCAAGATTTTGTTGACAATGTTCTGTAGTAATGACAGTGAAGGTAAGTCAAGATTGTGGTGACAATGTCCTGGAGTAAGAACAGTCAAGGTAAGTCATGATTTTTGTACAATGTCCTGTAGTAATAACAGTAAAGGTATGTCAAGATTTTGTTGACAATGTCCTGTAGTAATAACAGTCAAGAAGTCAAGATTTTGGTGACAATGTCCTGTAGTAATAACAGTGAAAGTAAGTCAAGATTTTGGTGACCATGTCCTGTAGTAATAACAGTGAAGGTAAGTCAAGATTTTGGAGACAATGTCCTGTAGTAGTAACAGTGAAGGTAAGTCAAGATTTTGGTGACAATATCCTGTAGTAATAACAGTAAAGATTAGTGAAGGTTTTGTTGACAATGTCCTGTAGTAATAACAGTCAAGGTAAGTCAAGATTAACAGTCAAGGTAAGTTTTTGACAATGTCCTGTAGTAATAACAGTAAAGATTAGTCAAGATTTTGTTGACAATGTCATGTAGTAATAACAGTAAAAGTAAGGCAAGATTTTGGTGACAACGTCCTGTAGTAATAACAGTAAAGATAACTCAATATTTTAGTATTTTGTAGTAACAGTGAAGGTAAGTCAAGATTTTGGTGTCAATATCCTGTAATAATAACAGTAAAATTTATTCAAGGTTTTGTTGACAATGTCCTGTAGTAATAACAGTCAAGGTAAGTCAAGATTTTGTTAACAATTTCCTGTATTAATACCAGTCAAGGTAAGTCAAGATTTTGGTGACAATGTCCTGTAGTAATAACAGTGAAGGCAACTCAATATTTTAGTACAATGTCCTGTAGTAGTAACAGTAAAGGTAAGTCAAGATTTTGGTGACAATGTACTGTAGTATTAACAGTAAAGATTAGTCAAGGTTTTGTTGACAATGACCTGTAGTAATAACAGTCAAGGTAAGTCAAGATTTTGTTAACAATTTCTTGTAGTAATAACAGTCAAGGTAAGTCAAGATTTTGTTGACAATGTCCTGTAGTAATAACAGTAAAGATTAGTCAAGATTTTGTTGACAATGTCCTGTAATAATAACAGTCAAGGTAAGTCACGATTTTTGATGACAATGTCCTGTAGTAATAACAGTTAAGTCAAAATTTTGGTGACAATGTCCTGTACTAATAACAGTCAAAGTAAGTCAAGATTGTGGTGAAAATGTCCTAAAGTAATAACAGTCAAGGTAAGTCAAGATTTTGGTGACAATGTCCTGTAGTAATAACAGTCAAGGTAAGTCAAGATTTTGTTGACAATGTCCTGTAGTAATAACAGTCAAGGTAAGTCAAGATTTTGGTGACAATGTCCTGTAGTAATAACAGTCAAGATAAGTCAAGATTTTGTTGACAATGTCCTGTTGTAATAATAGTCAAGGTAAGTCAAGATTTTGTTGACAATGTCCTGTAGTAATAAAAGTCAAGGTAAGTCAAGATTTTGGTGACAATGTCCTGTAGTATTAACAGTAAGGCAATCAATATTTTAGTACAATGTCCTGTAGTAGTAACATTGAAGGTAAGTCAAAATTTTTGTGACAATATCCTGTAGTAATAACAGTAAAGGTAAGTCAAGATTTTGTTGACAATGTTCTGTAGTAGTAACAGTGAAGGTAAGTCAAGATTGTGGTGACAATGTCCTGGAGTAAGAACAGTCAAGGTAAGTCATGATTTTTGTACAATGTCCTGTAGTAATAACAGTAAAGGTATGTCAAGATTTTGTTGACAATGTCCTGTAGTAATAACAGTAAAAGTAAATCAAGATTTTGGTGACCATGTCCTGTAGTAATAACAGTGAAGGTAAGTCAAGATTTTGGTGACAATGTCCTGTAGTAATAGCAGTAAAGGTGAGTCAAGATTTTGGTGACAATGTCCTGTAGTAATAACAGTAAAGGCAATCAATATTTTAGTACAATGTCCTGTTTGTTAACAAAATTTTTGTGACAATATCCTGTAGTAATAACAGTCAAGGTAAGTCAAGATTTTGTTGACAATGTCCTGTAGTATTAACAGTAAAGATTGTTCAAGATTTTGTTGACAATGTTCTGTAGAAATAACAGTGAAGGTAAGTCAAGATTGTGGTGACAATGTCCTGGAGTAAGAACAGTCAAGGTAAGTCATGATTTTTGTACAATGTCCTGTAGTAATAACAGTAAAGGTATGTCAAGATTTTGTTGACAATGTCCTGTAGTAATAACAGTGAAGGTAAGTCAAGATTTTGGTGACAATGTCCTGTAGTAATAACAGTGAAGGTAAGTCAAGATTTTGGTGACAATGTCCTGTAGTAGTAACAGTGAAGGTAAGTCAAGATTTTGGTGACAATATCCTGTAGTAATAACAGTAAAGATTAGTTAAGGTTTTGTTGACAATGTCCTGTAGTAATAACAGTCAAGGTAAGTCAAGATTTTGTTAACAATTTCCTGTAGTAATAAAAGTCAAGTTAAGTCAAGAATTTGGTGACAATGTCCTGTGGTAATAACAGTGAAGGTAACTCAATTTTTTTAGTACAATGTCCTGTAGTAGTAACAGTAAAGGTAAGTCAAGATTTTGGTGACAATGTACTGTAGTTTAAACCGTAAAGATTAGTCAAGATTTTGTTAACAATTTCCTGTAGTAATAACAGTCAAGGTAAGTCAAGATTTTGTTGACAATGTCCTGTAGTAATAACAGTAAAGATTAGTCAAGATTTTGTTGACAATGTCCTGTAGTAATAACAGTGAAAGTAAGTCAAGATTTTGGTGACAATGTCCTGTAGTAATAACAGTGAAGGTAACTCAATATTTTAGTACAATGTCCTGTAGTAGTAACAGTGAAGGTAAGTCAAGATTTTGGTGACAATATCCTGTAATAATAACCAAGGTTTTGTTGACAATGTAGTAATAACAGTCAAGGTAAGTCAAGATTTTGTTAACAATTTCCTGTAGTAATACCAGTCAAGGTAAGTCAAGATTTTGTTGACAATGTCCTGTAGTAATAACAGTGAAGGTAACTCAATATTTTAGTACAAGTCCTGTAGTAGTAACAGTAAAGGTAAGTTTTTGGTGACAATGTACTGTAGTATAAACAGTAAAGATTAGTCAAGGTTTTGTTGACAATGTCCTGTAGTAATAACAGTCAAGATAAGTCAAGATTTTGTTAATAATTTCCCGTAGTAATAACAGTCAAGGTAAGTCAAGATTTTGTTGTCCTGTAGTAATAACAGTAAAGATTAGTCAAGATTTTGTTGACAATGTCCTGTAGTAATAACAGTGAAGGTAAGTCAAGATTTTGGTGACAATGTCCTGGAGTAAGAACAGTCAAGGTAAGTCAAGATTTTGGTACAAGGTCCTGTAGTAATAACAGTCAAGGTAAGTCAAGATTTTGGTGTCAATATCCTGTAGTAATAACAGTAAAAATTATTCAAGGTTTTGTTGACAATGTCCTGTAGTAATAACAGTCAAGGTAAGTCAAGATTTTGTTGACAATGTCCTGTAGTAATAACAGTAAAGATTAGTCAAGATGTTAACAATTAGTATACCAGTCAAGGTAAGTCAAGATTTTGGTGACAATGTCCTGTAGTAATAACAGTGAAGGTAACTCAATATTTTAGTACAATGTCCTGTAGTAGTAACAGTAAAGGTAAGTCAAGATTTTGGTGACAATGTACTGTAGTATTAACAGTAAAGATTAGTCAAGGTTTTGTTGACAATGTCCTGTAGTAATAACAGTCAAGGTAAGTCATGATTTTGTTAACAATTTCCTGTAGTAATAACAGTCAAGGTAAGTCAAGATTTTGTTGACAATGTCCTGTAATAATAACAGTCAAGGTAAGTCAAGATTTTTGATGACAATGTCCTGTAGTAATAACAGTCAAGGTAAGTCAAGATTTTGGTGACAATGTCCTGTACTAATAACAGTCAAAGTAAGTCAAGATTGTGGTGAAAATGTCCTAAAGTAATAACAGTGAAGGTAAGTCAAGATTTTGTTGACAATGTCCTGTAGTAGTAACAGTGAAAGTACATGTAAGTCAAGATTTTGATGACAATGTCCTGTAGTAATAACAGTCAAAGTAAGTCAAGATTTTGGTGACAATGTCCTGTAGTAACTTGATACTGTCATGAGACAGTAATACCTGCACTAAGGTGTTTGCCTCTAAATACACGCTCCTACATATTGGGCGGCTTTCCAAAGAAATAGTCAAAATAATTCTATAATTTACAAGTATTCATCAAATTGAGTATGAAATTCTCAGACCCTGTGACCTATAACTCAGAACCTCTTATATTTATTTTATACATGTTTAATTCATTATATACCAGTCTGAATTTTATTAATGATGTAAATTCATGCACGGATCTGTCGGGGGGGGGGGGGGGGGGGGGGGGGGGGGGGGGGTCAGGACACAAGGTTAAAAATGTATATTCTAAAACAAGGAAAAAGTTACAATGGACCCCCCTTGGAAAATGCAGATCCCCCCCCCCTGGTAAACACGAATATACATGTGTAAAATAAGTATGAAAAGTCAGTTGTAAACATAAACATTTGCGGCAATAGAAGTCACCACTACTCATACCCCACCCCCCACGATATAGGCTTTTGACGTTTGGGTGAGATTCACTTTAGGTTTTTTTTTTTTTTTTTGATTGTCAATTTCTGGGATAGGATTTTTTTTTGACTGAGGTGGACCCCCCCCCCCCCCCCGGGAAAAATTTCTGGATCCGCGTCTGAAATTAGATTTTGATATATGTTTTGCTCATAATAGGACCTTTTTAAATTTACAACCCCCCCCCCCCACTCGACACCACAATCACACAGCACATACTTTTTGGAATAGGCTAGATGGAAAGGGTTTGTTAAAATATAAAATCGTTTGTTATGAATTAATTTAAAATTTGTTCTTGTACTATACATATGAACATGTAAATTTCTACATCACATCACGTTGCGTCACCCATCATCATATTTATAGATTAAACACCATTTGGCACACCTCGGCCGATTCCCACTTCATCTTATAAGGTGATGGAATCGACGAAGGTCCAAAATGGCACATGGCTGCAGTCTTGTGTGCATTGGATTAATTCATTTTGAGTTATAATTGGATTTATATTTCATGAAGTTGAGACACAGAGGGTCGGTAAGTAGAAGTGTTAGTATAGTGGGGGGTAAAATACACCCAAACTATTAGGTTAACGTTTAAAAAGGGTGAAAGATCATCGCATGCCACACTAGACGAATTTCATTTTGTGAAGTTATCTCCCGTTGTCGATGTGACATTCAGTTACTGCCAATACTGGTGCGGATCCAGAATTTTTTTTCGGGAGTAGGGAGGGGGGTTCAAAAATTCCAGCCCTGAATTTCGTGACAAGCAGGAGAAAAAAAATGAAAACAAATAAAAAAACAATGATAGTGAGGTCAATGTTTTCTAAGTTTATAGGGAAAGGCTGTCCAGAGTCATTTTTTACTTGCTACAGTATATAGTCTTGTTTAAATAACAAAGCAAATGCCAGATGGGGGGGATGGGGGGATTCCAATCATCCTACCCACTTCCTGTCCCTGAAATAACAATGTATTTTGTTATTCCAGTTAAATAGTATATTTTTTTTCCATTTGACTAATTATATACATATTTTGTTTCTTGTGTTTATAGTATGTCTGTCTATAAGTCTGCAGAAATTAAATCCTAGCTATAAGCTTGCCCATAAGGTTTAAGTGGGATGGGCTATACAAATAGCTTCCACATTTTATAGGTTTATTTCTTGTGACAATTTAATAAGACCTTTTATTTGGTTTTACCTCTGATCGCTTGACATTTGATACACATTTTTACAAGAAAAATACCAAACTTTAAACTCTGCCTAAATTTTGATCAGTAGGTGTCAGGGCTTTCATACTTATCATGACATATTGTATTCATTGTGAACTGTCAACAGGTATAAATATTTTTGATCTTGACCCTAGAGTTTGAACCACTTAAACAAAAAAATTAACCTTGGCAATTAACTTTTGAACAGGAATTACTAGGGATTTCTTTATTTCACATGTGCATTCCTTGTGACAAGACTTTTTTCTGATACTAACAATTTGAACCCTTTGACCTTGACCTTTGATTTTGACATATATTTGAGAAACTTCAACCTTTGCCATAGGCTTCCATACTGGGACATCAGTGTTTCACAAACACATCTTATCTTCAATATTATTTGATGGTGTCTTCATATGAGGGAAGATGTATTCACAACAAACAAACAAATCACTAAAGAAAATATATAAAACATGAATATGTTGGTCATGCTTATCTCTGCAGGAAAAAAAACCGCTTTTCAAATACTCCAACCATATTGTAACCCTTTCAAAACACTCATTTGAGCTTTTTTGGTTTCCTTAGCATATAATGTCTGTCGTGACGTGTTGTCCATCTGTTTTACATTTTTAACTTCTCTAGAACCACTGGGCCAATTTTACCCAATTCATATAGAAATATGTACATTTGTATGTCAGACTCAGTCCATCTGTCTCAATAAATTTAACCTTGGTTATCACGGTCATATATACTGAATGAGAAGAGACATTCATATTAAACTTATGTATCAGTATATTTACCTGTGAGAATGGCATGGTTTTTTTGTTTTTGTTTTTTTACATGTGACTTAGAAGTTTGACCAACTTGCAAAAAAATTAAATTGTTATATTAAATTCATCATTTTGAAAGAGAAAAGTTAGGGCATTCATATCATAATGCATGTATATTATTACCTGTGATAAGACCTTTCAAAATAAATCAAGACTTTTACACTGTGACCTTGACCTTGAAGCGATCAAGCCTAACCTACTTTTCAAAAATGTTGCATTTGCTTATAACTTTTGATTGAGATGAGATATGACTCTCACATTTGACATGTACATAAATTACTCATAAGAATTCAAGGTGTTTCCCAGCATGCGATGTTTTTTTATGCGCCCGAAGTTTTTTGGGGCACATATTGTTTTTGTCCTGTCTGTTTGTCTGTTTACCTGTTTGTCTGTTGTCAACTTTAACCTTGGCCAAAACTTTTGAACCGTAAGAGATAGAGACTTCATATTTGGTATGCATAATCCTCTAATAAAGTTCTTTCAAATGACATCAAGGTCAATGACCTTGTGACCTTGACTGTGACCTATATGATAAAAATAGCTTTTTCCACTTTTTGCCATAACTTTTGAACCATAAGAGATAAGGACTTCATATTTAGTATGCATACTCCACTAATAAAGTTATTTCAAACAACACCAAGGTCAATGACCATGTGAAGTTAACTGTGACCTTTATACTAAAAATAGCTTTTTCTACTTTTTGCCATAACTTTTGAACCATAGGAGATAGGTACTTCATATTTAGTATCCATACCCCACTAATTCAGTTCTTACAAATAACACCAAGGTCAATGACCTTGTGACCTTGACTGTGAACTATATGCTAAAAATAGGTTTTTCGAACTTTGTTGACGCCGGGCGCATAGTGTTTCACAAACACATCTTGTTAACCCTTGACATTGATGTTTTACATAATTTTCAAAATATTTAACTCTCCTAAAAGATGATTAGGGTTCTGAGTAACATTAAGGAAGACTTCAAGGAAGACAGGGCTTTTTGCACAAAAACGTCATTTTTCAACCCACATTTGACCCCCCAGGGCAAAATCTTAATTCCAAAAACTTACTGCACATCTACATGACACCACCAAACATCTCTCAAAAGATGATTAGGCTGCTGAGTAAAATATAGAAGGAGTTCAGGGAAGAAAGGGCTTTTTGTATAATTATCGTCATTTTTCGACCCCCATTTGATCCCCTGGGGCAAAATCAAAATTCCGAAACCTTACTGCACATCTACATGACACCACCAACCATCTCTCAAAAGATGATTAGGCTGCTGAGTAAAATGTAGGAGGAGTTCAGGGAAGAAGGGGCTTTTTGTATAAAAAACGTCATTTTTCGACCCCCATTTGATCCCCCGGGGCAAAATCAAAATTCCGAAACCTTACTGCACATCTACATGACACCCCCAACCATCTCCCAAAGGATGATTAAGCTACTGTGAAAAATGTAGGAGGAGTTCAGGGAAGAAGGGGCTTTTTGCATAAAAAACGTCATTTTTCGACCCCCATTTGATCCCCCGGGGCAAAATCAAAATTCCGAAACCTTACTGCACATCTACATGACACCCCCAACCATCTCCCAAAGGATGATTAAGCTACTGTGACAAAATGTAGGAGGAGTTCAGGGAAAAAAAGTGTGACAGACGGACGGACGGACGGACGGACGGACATGAGTAACAACAATATACCCCAACTTTCTTTCGAAAGTGCGGGTATAATAACAGTCAAGGTAAGTCAAGATTTTGTTGACAATGTCCTGTAGTAATAACAGTAAAGGTTAGTCAAGATTTTGGTGACAATGTCCTGTAGTAGTAACAGTCAAGGTAAGTCAAGATTTTGGTAACAATGTCCTGTAGTAATAACAGTAAAGATTAGTCAAGATTTTGTTGACAATGTCCTGTAGTAATAACAGTGAAGGTAAGTCAAGATTTTGGTGACAATGTCCTGGAGTAAGAACAGTCAAGGTAAGTCAAGATTTTGGTACAAGGTCCTGTAGTAATAACAGTCAAGGTAAGTCAAGATTTTGGTAACAATGTCCTGTAGTAATAACAGTCAAGGTAATTCAAGATTGTGGTGACATTGTCCTGGAGTAGTAACAGTGAAGGTAAGTTGAGATTTTGGTATAATGTCCTGTAGTTATAACAGTCAAGATAAGTCATGATTTTTATTACAATGTCCCGTAGTAATAACAGTGAAGGTTAGTCAAGATTTTGGTGACAATGTCCTGTAGTAGTAACAGTCAAGGTAAGTCAAGATTGTGGTGACAATGTCCTGGAGTAAGAACAGTCAAGGTAAGTCATGATTTTTGTACAATGTCTTGTAGTAATAACAGTCAAGGTAAGTCAAGATTTTGTTGACAATGTCCTGTAGAAGTAACAGTCAAGGTAAGTCAAGATTTTGGTAACAATGTCCTGTAGTAATAACAGTAAAGATTAGTCAAGATTTTGTTGACAATGTCCTGTAGTAATAACAGTGAAGGTAAGTCAAGATTTTGGTAACAAATTAACCTGTAGTAATAACAGTAAAGATTAGTCAAGATTTTGTTGACAATGTCCTGTAGTAATAACAGTAAAGGTAAGTCAAGATTTTGGTGACAATGTCCTGTAGTAGTAACAGTCAAGGTAAGTCAAGATTTTGGTAACAATGTCCTGTAGTAATAACAGTAAAGATTAGTCAAGATTTTGTTGACAATGTCCTGTAGTAATAACAGTGAAGGTAAGTCAAGATTTTGGTGACAATGTCCTGGAGTAAGAACAGTCAAGGTAAGTCAAGATTTTGGTACAAGGTCCTGTAGTAATAACAGTCAAGGTAAGTCAAGATTTTGGTAACAATGTCCTGTAGTAATAACAGTCAAGGTAATTCAAGATTGTGGTGACATTGTCCTGGAGTAGTAACAGTGAAGGTAAGTTGAGATTTTGGTATAATGTCCTGTAGTTATAGCAGTCAAGGTAAGTCATGATTTTTATTACAATGTCCCGTAGTAATAACAGTGAAGGTTAGTCAAGATTTTGGTGACAATGTCCTGTAGTAGTAACAGTCAAGGTAAGTCAAGATTGTGGTGACAATGTCCTGGAGTAAGAACAGTCAAGGTAAGTCATGATTTTTGTACAATGTCTTGTAGTAATAACAATCAAGGTAAGTCAAAATTTTGTTGACAATGTCCTGTAGTAGTAACAGTCAAGGTAAGTCAAGATTTTGGTAACAATGTCCTGTAGTAATAACAGTAAAGATTAGTCAAGATTTTGTTGACAATGTCCTGTAGTAATAACAGTGAAGGTAAGTCAAGATTTTGGTGACAATGTCCTGGAGTAATAACAGTAAAGATTAGTCAAGATTTTGTTGACAATGTCCTGTAGTAATAACAGTGAAGGTAAGTCAAGATTTTGGTAACAATGTCCTGTAGTAATAACAGTCAAGGTAATTCAAGATTGTGGTGACATTGTCCTGGAGTAGTAACAGTGAAGGTAAGTTGAGATTTTGGTATAATGTCCTGTAGTTATAACAGTCAAGGTAAGTCATGATTTTTATTACAATGTCCCGTAGTAATAACAGTGAAGGTTAGTCAAGATTTTGGTGACAATGTCCTGTAGTAGTAACAGTCAAGGTAAGTCAAGATTGTGGTGACAATGTCCTGGAGTAAGAACAGTCAAGGTAAGTCATGATTTTTGTACAATGTCTTGTAGTAATAACAGTCAAGGTAAGTCAAAATTTTGTTGACAATGTCCTGTAGTAGTAACAGTCAAGGTAAGTCAAGATTTTGGTAACAATGTCCTGTAGTAATAACAGTAAAGATTAGTCAAGATTTTGTTGACAATGTCCTGTAGTAATAACAGTGAAGGTAAGTCAAGATTTTGGTAACAATGTCCTGTAGTAATAACAGTAAAGATTAGTAAAGATTTTGTTGACAATGTCCTGTAGTAATAACAGTAAAGGTAAGTCAAGATTTTGGTGACAATGTCCTGTAGTAGTAACAGTCAAGGTAAGTCAAGATTTTGGTAAAAATGTCCTGTGGTAATAACAGTAAAGATTAGTCAAGATTTTGTTGACAATGTCCTGTAGTGATAACAGTGAAGGTAAGTCAAGATTTTGGTGACAATGTCCTGGAGTAATAACAGTCAAGGTAAGTCAAGATTTTGGTACAAGGTCCTGTAGTAATAACAGTCAAGGTAAGTCAAGATTTTGGTAACAATGTCCTGTAGTAATAACAGTCAAGGTAATTCAAGATTGTGGTGACATTGTCCTGGAGTAGTAACAGTGAAGGTAAGTTGAGATTTTGGTATAATGTCCTGTAGTTATAACAGTCAAGGTAAGTCATGATTTTTATTACAATGTCCCGTAGTAATAACAGTGAAGGTTAGTCAAGATTTTGGTGACAATGTCCTGTAGTAGTAACAGTCAAGGTAAGTCAAGATTGTGGTGACAATGTCCTGGAGTAAGAACAGTCAAGGTAAGTCATGATTTTTGTACAATGTCTTGTAGTAATAACAGTCAAGGTAAGTCAAAATTTTGTTGACAATGTCCTGTAGTAGTAACAGTCAAGGTAAGTCAAGATTTTGGTAACAATGTCCTGTAGTAATAACAGTAAAGATTAGTCAAGATTTTGTTGACAATGTCCTGTAGTAATAACAGTGAAGGTAAGTCAAGATTTTGGTGACAATGTCCTGGAGTAATAACAGTAAAGATTAGTCAAGATTTTGTTGACAATGTCCTGTAGTAATAACAGTGAAGGTAAGTCAAGATTTTGGTAACAATGTCCTGTAGTAATAACAGTCAAGGTAATTCAAGATTGTGGTGACATTGTCCTGGAGTAGTAACTGAAGGTAAGTTGAGATTTTGGTATAATGTCCTGTAGTTATAACAGTCAAGGTAAGTCATGATTTTTATTACAATGTCCCGTAGTAATAACAGTGAAGGTTAGTCAAGATTTTGGTGACAATGTCCTGTAGTAATAACAGTAAAGATAATGTATACAGGGAAATTTTTGCACCAGTTTTATTTTCGCCCCTTTCGCCCTTCTCTCATTTGGGCAAATTTAAAACAGGGTGTAATGAAATAATACAGTATTATTTCTGTAATAAAACTATGATAGGGCGAATTTAAAACAGGGCAGAATTGTTTGCAAGTGTGAAAGGGCGAAAATTATGCGGGGTGAAAATACCCTGGTATTCAGTAAGTCTAGATTTTGCTGACAATGTCCTGTAGTAATAACAGTGAAGGTAAGTCAAGATTTTGGTGACAATGTCCTGTTGTAATAACAGTCAAGGTAAGTCAAGATTTTGTAACAATGCACTGTAGTAATAACAGTAAAGATAAGTCAAGATTATGGTGACAATGCACTGTAGGAATAGCAGTGCCCAGGCCACCTTTAAAAATAGTTTTGTTGCTCTTTTCTGACCTACTTGCTAAAAATGACTGGACTAAAAACTTTTTAAGCTTCCAAAAGTGTTCCCATTTAATTTTTAGGTCACCTGAGTCACTCAGGTGACCTATTGCTATCCTTTTTCATTCGTTGTGTGTTAACATTTCAATATTTTCAGTTCTTTCTCTGAAACCACTGAACCAATTTATACCAAAGGATGTTTTCGCTTTAACAAAAGAATTGACCTATAGGAGAGAACAATTTCCTGGAAAAAGTGACATTGAAAAATGAATCTTTATTTGTTGTTTTTTATCGTACATATGTCTAAATTTTTCAATTTTGTATTTTAAACCTAATATTCATTATTTACAACTTTACAATAAACCTTCAAAGTTAGCCAAAACACCATTTTGTCTGTTAAGGCATGGATTTTTGCATGTATTTTTGGCCAAGAAGTCCTTCAGGTTAGAACTGCCTCTGAATAAAACAGTGATATTTTGATTTGTTGGGATATAAAGAATAATTTAAGATAGTAGTTTTTTTTAGGGGCATCCCTGCCGTAGGGTCGAAATTCGCAAAAAACCTACAAAAATTAAAGAAACCTGATTTTGATCATCTACTTCAAATTTAAACCTTATATTATTAAAGTCAAACTAGCTGAATTGATATAAGCGCTGATATTTATGCCGTGGAAAGTTTCCTTTTGAAGTAGGGGGTCCGAATCCACCTAGTACCACACTTTTAAAATTTAAATTTAAATTTTTCGCATTTTTTAGGTCACCTGAGTAAACTCAGGTGACCAATTGCTATCCGTTTTCGTCCGCCGTCATGTGTCGTTTGTTGTGTGTTCACATTTGAACATTTTCAGCTTTTTCTCTGCAACCACTGAACCAATTTCAACCAAATTTGGCACAAAGCATCTGTGGGTAAAAGAGAAAAAAATGTGAATTTCATGATTCCTGCCCCCCTGGGGCCTGAGGGGTGGGGCCAAAACCACTTAAATTAATGCAATCTTTAAAAATCTTCTTCTTTACTCCTGGACAACAAGCAATCAAACTGTTTGCATGATTGTAATCAGCAATGAGTCCTCTACCAAGATTGTGAAATTCATGGCCTTGGGGTCAGGGGTTCTAGTGCTAGGATGGGACTACGCAGCTAGGATAAGGCTGCCCGTAAAATATCAAACTGTTCAAACTGTAGTTACTTCTCTGAACTACCTATATATGACGTCATAATGGAATATGACGTCAAGTCACTGCATACTTGAGCTGACATGACGGGGAAAGTGTCATAATTATTACACGGCATGTAGATTTATTATGGGGATTTGTGTTTAATTTAAGAGTAAGGGTTGTTTTCTAAGCTTGTGTGTGCTATTATATTTGTTTTACGTTTGATATTTAAATGTCTATATTCCTTTTGCTTGTCCAATATGCATACATTCAAGCAATGACAAAATATTATGTTTGAAACTCTCCCCTTACACTTCCGTAGACAGAGTTAGAATTTATGAATGGTGTTTATATTGGACTGGCACAAGTGAAAGACAAGGATAAATTGAAGACATTCTGCATGAATCTACAAGAGAAGTATGTCTTCTAACTGAATTTTGCTGGGGGATCGTATGTAGTTGATCCGTTTTTGTATAAATCGCGATAAAGTGTGGAAAATACCCATATTTACGTTGGTTATTTTAATTTATCGTAAAATATTTTCTTAAGAGGTAAAAATGAAACCTGCCCCCAGCACTTTTTATGTACCAGGGATAACGATTAATTGATCAATGTAACAAACTTTGCACAATATTTTCGTTTTGCACTTGTGCCGAGACGATTTTTGTGCAACACCTAAGAATATAAAAAATGTCCATCACGTGATCAACACAGTCATCTTACATCACAAAAATGCTTTATTATAAAACCTGATTAAACTGTTATCTCAAGTTGACTGCAATTTCAAACAAGGATCACATATCGAAATTAAAATCAAGCTCAAATTAAATGTATATTTTTAAGACATTTTAAGCCTTCGGACAGCCTTATCATTACTGCGTAGATAAGTAGGTAGTGAAATTGCAATATTTCTTTGAAAATCATTTTCTTTACTCCTGGGTATTAAATAAACCAACTAAGTACATAGTTATGATGAGAAAGAGTGCCTCTGTCAAAATTATGAATTTTATGGCCGCAGAGTCAGTTGCTCTGGTGTTAGGGCGGGGCTCTATGGATTATATAATAAAAATACATGAATTCTTTGAAAATCTTTTTCTCTGCTCCTAGGCATTAAATAAACAAACTTACATAGTCATGATAAGCAAGAGTGCTTCTACAAAAATTGTGAATTTTATGGCCCCTGGGTCAGGGGTTCTTGTTTTAGGGTGGGTCTCTAATGATTATATAGTTAAATGCATGAATTCTTTGAACATCTTATCCTTTGCCCCTGGTTAAAATGCTAATGATCTAATAACATATTTAAGGCCAGGAATTAATTTTATTTTTAGTTTTACAAACCCTCCGCTCAAGGTTTTGAATTTTCAGAAAAAAATAAAACATTTTTTTTTTCTTTCTAATGTCAAATTTGAGTCAGGATCGAGTTTTCAAATTTACAAACTCGCACTTCCGGTTTTACGAGGAAACGGCGGGTAAATAAAACTAGATCTGAGAAGATAATGATTCAAGATAACTTGGTTTACTGTAAAATTCATCGATAAGAGTTCCGTTAAAAACGTTTCAACCGTTCAGAGGACAAATAAAATGTATTTGTTTCAAAAGTAACTAAATTATTTTCCTCCCCCAGGTTTTTAACTGCCCATGGTAGCTATTGCATATTGCCAGGGACATTGTTTAGGTCTCTGTTATTTCTTACAGTCTAAGCATTATTCTTCAGAAAATGGTTGCTTATGCATCAGATGTAATGAATAAAACTTAACTATGGGAGAAGTGAAGTCAATTTGAGGATAAAATAAACAATAACCTGAAGAAATAAAAAATTCAACGATTAAAAGGCAAGAATATATAAATATATACAGGCATGTAGTATCATTTGTATCAGCTAAAAAAATTATTTTACACTTAATTCAAAAAACGTTCACCCTACTCCCCAATATTCCTGTCTGTTTTATGATAGGAATTATAACTTTAGAAATCCAGTAAATTTGAGAACAATGTCTACATATTCACATAACACATATTAAAAAAATGAAGATATATTGAAAGTCTATAAAAGAATTGATTTTTAAAAATATTTTTTGATCAACTTTACAAAATTTATATAACTGGCCCAAACTGGTGGATGATGAAATAACCAATTAAATGTTCTATTTTCCTGTTTGTAAGCATAATGTGTCCAGTGGAAAGGAGCCTATTAGGATAGCATAAAAAATAATATACAAATGTTAATATTTGATTTATCAAAAAAAATTATTTCCTTCTCCTTTGGGACTTTTTTATTCTCATGTTCATAACTAAACCTAAACAAAAAAAAAATGCTGGCCCTATATTGAAGAAAGGGACCTCTTTAAAAATTGATAATTTCAGGGCTGCTGTGTCAGGGCTACCAGGGGGATACTTTTACTAAAAATGAATTAATGCTTTGAAATCTGCCTTTTGATAAGCAATGGAGGCTCTTTCAAAACTTGTGTATTTCATGGCTTTTGGATTAAAACACAAACCAAATACAATCGCTGGAAAGTTGTTACATGATACTCAGGTGACCTATAAGGTCCGTGGGCCTCTTGTTATAGACTT
Source organism: Saccostrea cuccullata (assembly GCF_032062105.1). Taxonomy (NCBI): domain Eukaryota; kingdom Metazoa; phylum Mollusca; class Bivalvia; order Ostreida; family Ostreidae; genus Saccostrea; species Saccostrea cuccullata. Next base: position 657 of record NW_026922314.1, on the reverse strand, counting down.
GTGCATTTTCTTTCAATTATCTATCCTTTTTACATGCCTATTCTTGATATAAGAAACACTAAACAGAGATCAGATCGTAACAAATCAATGTACAGTTGTCAGTCAGGCAGAACATAATAAGCACACTTTCTCCGAGGACACGAATAACACACTTTTTGTTACTCTATACTGGTATTCTTGGCAGCATTGAGCTGTGATGAATTTCATTTGTATATATTCATTAGAATTTAATCACATTAACTTTGGCTACATATATCAGTAACTGATTTCCTTGGATTTCATTTAGGACTGTATAATTTTCTCACATTAATGACATGTATCGGATAAATAGCCTAAACATAAAGAATTGAAATTCAGAAACAGTAGACGTTACCTTTATGCATAGTGAGAAGTAAAGGAAAATATCAATGATTACATTTGGAGAAAACAAACTCAGAAAATCCATGAAAGGGTTCCTCCTATCTCTACTCACTGAAATAAAGATTAGGAAAAAATTGTTATATGTATTCAGACTAATTTCATTAATCAGAACGGAAATCGACAATCTTTTTGTAGATAATAAAACCAAGCCCGGTCCTATAGGTCAGATCCATATTTATAATAAAGGGATCCTTTGGTATACAACATCTATATATGGGTAGAGAGGAACAGAATTTG
>NW_026922313.1:0-19539 GCF_032062105.1 Saccostrea cuccullata | reverse complement strand
ATCCCTGGAAAATATGGCCTCGCCTCAGTGCCCAGGATGTGATCAATGTATATTGTGAGACAGCTGAAGTACAGATGTATTGTGATTTCTGTCATGTCAAACTTTGTAAACCATGTATTGGAGAACACATTGCTGATGAATACGAAAAACATAAAATTGTCCTATTCCAAAAAAAGAAATCCACCTTGATTTATCCAAAGTGTGCAACACACCCAACCAAAACTTGTGATTTACAATGCAAGGAATGCGACATTCATGTTTGCCCTTCATGTTTTACCTCAAGTCAACATAAAGGGCACAGTTTTTTAGAACTCTCCGAAATATACAACTCAAAGAAAAAAGATATCGCAAAAGATACAGAGGAATTACAACACATTATTTCTCCAACATACGAAGAAATCACAAATGATCTAGAAACACAGATAGCTAATTTTGAAGGAGAATATAAGAAACTTAAAACAGCAGTGACAGAATATGGAAAACAATGGCACAGAGAAATTGACAATGTCATCATTGCCATGAAGAAAGAAATAAAAAGTTTAAAAAGAAAACACTTTGACATTCTCAAGAAACATACAGATGAAGTAAAGCAAATACAGTCCCTTATTGAACAAACTCTGCAAAACCTAAAGGAAATTGAAGAATCAAATGAAGTGTCCTTGACCTTTCAATACAGCTCCAGAAACAAAGAATTTAGCAAACTTCCTCCCACGGTCCAAATATCACTGCCAATGTTTAATCCAAAACCAGTAAATGGAGAACAGATTTACAAGTTGTTTGGATCTCTTGCATCTTTATCTACCACAACAGAAGAAAATGGCTACAAACTGAAAAAACCAGAAACATCAACCAGAGAAATGCTGGAAGAACCAGAACTTATCACATCTATAGATACTGGGTATGAAAAACTCTATAGTGTTACATGTCTCAGTGAAGAAGAAATCTGGACAAATGGAGTAGTCAGTGATATGAAATGCTTTAACATTCAAGGTTTACTTATAAAGACAATCAAAACAAAATCAGGGGCATGGCCACGTGATATAGCAGTGAAAGTTGATGGAGATCTAGTGTACTGTGATGGGACAACAAAGACAGTGAATAAAGTTAGGAATGGACAGACAGAGGAGATGATCAGATTGCAGGACTGGACACCTAAACAGCTCTGTATCACCTCCTCTGGTGATCTCCTTGTTACCATGTACAGTGATGAAAAAACACAATCCAAAGTTGTCCGTTACTTACGCTCCAAAGAGAAACAAACAATCCAGTTTGATAAAAAGGGTAAACCTCTGTATTCGGCAAATAGAAAAATTAAGTTCATCAGTGAGAACAGAAACCTGGATATCTGTGTGACTGACAATAAAGCTGGTGCTGTAGTGGTGGTCAATCAGGCTGGTAAACTCCGATTTAGATACACTGGTCATCCTTCTACTACAAAGATCAAACCATTTAAACCTTATGGAATCACAACAGACAGCCAGAGTCAGATTTTGACAGCAGACGGTGATAACCACTGTATCCACATACTAGACCAGGACGGACAGTTCCTCCGTTATATAGATAATTGTGATCTGAAGGATCCATGGGGATTATGTGTGTATAAAAATAATCTGTTTGTTGCTGAGTGGAAAGGGAAATTAAAGAAAATTAAATATTTGGAATAGACATCTTTGTATGTAACTAAATAGATATATATGCTTGTATATAGGCAATTATTATGGTTCTTTTTGGTTATAAAGACTGTTTTATTTTGTAAGTTATAATTGTATTGTTAAAATATCATGTTTATTTTTCAAGTTATCAGAATAGATGGATGAAATTAGTTTCTTACTGTTGGTTTTCACTTAAAATTAATGGAATTAATTATAAACTTCTTAAAGAATATTTTTTTTAAGTTTGATGCAACTTCTGTCATATTTTAGACATAAAATGATCAACAAACCTGAACAAAATTATTGCTTTAATGAGATTTATAAATTATATCTCTTTGATGAATATGAAAAAACCTATAAAAATTACATATAAATTATATTAAAAAAATTATAATAATTATAAAAATAAAAATCGGCTCATTTATCTGTTTTTTTCTCTGTAAAATGCTTTGATTTTATTTCGCATTATACATGACATTGTCACAAGTTGGCTGAATGGTGCACAGTTAGAGTTTGTGCTCCAGAGTGGCCGAGTAAGGCTCACTATGACGGCCCTGTTACTCATTGCAACTTGTCATCCTGGGTGCTAGTATTGCTGTTACCTCCCACATTAAAAAATCAATTTTTATGCGTCTGGATCGAATGGTCCGGTAAGTGTATTGTTTTTGTCCTGTCTGTCTGTTTGTCGGTTTGTTTGTTTGTATGCAAACTTTAACCTTTGCCATAACTTTTGAACCATGAAAGATGGCGATTTCATATTTGGTATGCATACTCCACTAGTTAGGCTCTTTCAAATTACACCAAGGTCATTGACCTTGTTACCTTGAATGTGACCTATATGCTAAAATTAGCTTTTTTGCCTTCGAACTTTAACCGTTGCCGTAACTTTCAACCATGAAAAATAGAGACTTCATATTAGGTATGCATACTTCACTAATAAAGCTCTTTCAAATGACACCAAGATGAATGACGTTGAGACCTTAAATGTGATCTACAGTACCACCGGACACAACCTAACACCAGAGCGAACCCGGAGCGGACCCTGGGTTGTTTCCCCGGGTTCGCTCGGGGCCCGCTCCGGGTTCGCTTTCAGAAATTTTGGGACCGCTCAGGGTGCGCTCCGGGTTCGCTCCGCGTTCGCTCGGGGTCAGCTCTGGGTCCGCTAGAGCGAACCCGGCGTTCGCACTGATGCGTGAAGCAGACCCCGCTTTAATCCACCTCCAGTAAGCCCCGCCCCTTGTATATTCCAATACAGTAATGGTATTGTGGATCGATCATTGTTGTTCATGCGACGATGCGGACATGTACACTAGTACTGTACATGTGTACATGTAAACAGTGATATAATGGAGAACATTGATATATTTTCTAAAATTCAACTGTACATTCGAGGTAGATTTACATGTACATGTTTAATTGATTTCCATGATTTCTCGATCCCGAGAAATTCAAACTAGTTTAACAGCGGGTTGTAAGGCATTTATTTTCTTAAGTTATAACGAGAAAACAAAAAAGAAGAGGACGAAAAGAGTGTTAAATTGATTTTCAGTGTATCGAATGGTGTACAAGTGAAACTGACGAAAGAAATCTAAACTAAATACCTTTTAAATTCATGATTTACTTAGTTTAAAAATACATTTGTTATTCCTTACATTTGCTAAATCGTAGTTTAAATGTTTGCTTAACACGTGAATTATGATATCGCATCTATAAATTACATGCAACCTTTTGTACATCTGATATATTTAGATTTCATTTATAGTTGTTACACATTAAAAGTCCGTAATAAATATTTACCGGACATTTTCTTTAAAAAAAATTACACTGTATATTAGATCTTTTTCACGGTCAGAATTTTGGAGCGAGTATGATTTTTTATCAGAATAAAGAAAAAGGCAAAAAATAATTGTTCTCCTGACCTTATAAGAATATATTAATATATGCCCCCTAATTCACACACACATTGTCTTTAAAAGATTCTAATTATTTAATTTTTTATTTATGATTTCTCAATTTACGTGTTACATTAAATTATTCAAAATTTGCATCAAAATTATTGTTCTTCTTAAGCTTATTGATCTTCTTGGGCATGAAAAAATGCGTGTATATGAAAATCTTCCTTCTGGATGCACAAATTGAAGTCATTTCGCCCTAATGGTATTAACAAACTGAATGACTTCACCAGAATGAACATGAATTAGACCCAATTCCTGATGATACTTAACAAGATTATTCTTTCAATTTAGTGTAATTCTACAGTTAGTTTGCGTTACCAACTCTCTAACAACCCACATAACTGTGTATTACTTACGTCTTTATTAATTACTTTTTCCTAATAATTAGTCCTAAAACATTTCAAAATTTATAATAAATCATAATTCATACGTTAAAATATCCCCTCTATATTATATTTCTCTGATTATTCTTACGCCATTTTGAGAGACTGAAACAATGTACGTTTTTACTAAATGTCGTGATTAATTAGCGTAATTAATTGTTCAATTAATATGTAAATTTCACTTCACCTGAGTATACCCCGATAAACCAAAACATATTTCATAGCGGTCCGGATTTCTTTCTTTATATACATCTTCCTGTACATGTATATTAAAAAAAAAATAAATGCTGCAGCAGGCTTACTGTCGCTCTCTGTTAGGTTGTGTCCCTTCAGTACTGTATATGCTAAATATATCTTTTTTGTCTGCAAACTTTAACCTTCGTTAAATCTTTTGAACCATCAAAGATAGAGACTTCATATTTGGCATGCATACTTCACTATTAAAGGTCTTTCAAATGACACCAATGTCAATGACCTGGTGGCCTTGACTGTGATATACAGTTTATGCTAAAAATAGCTTTTTGAACCATCACCATATCTTTTATACAATGAGAGATAAAGATGTCATACATGCATGTGTGTGGTATGCATACTCCACTAATTAAGTTCTTTCAAATGGTATCAAGGTCAATGACCTTATGACTTTGACTGTGACTTATATGCTAAAAATATTTTTTTTGTACCTTCGCCATAAATTTTGGACCTTATGAGATAGAGAATTCATATTTAGAATGCCTATTTCACTAATCAAGTTTTTTTAAAATGACACCAAGGCCAATGACCATGTGTCCTTGACTGGAACCTATATGCTAAAAATAGCTTTTCAAATTTTGTTTAAAACCAAGGAGCAGAGATGAAGAATTTTAAAGAAGTAATGTATTTTATCTATATAATCAATAGAGCCCCACTCTTACATGTGCAGCAGAACCCCTAACCCTGGGGCCATGAATTTCACAATTTGGGTAGAGGACTAAATGCTAATTACCATCACGCAAACAGTTTGACTGCTTGTTGTCCAGGAGTAAAGAAGATTTTTAAAGATTGCATTAATTTTAGTGGTTTTGGCGCTACTCCTCAGGCTCCAGAGGAACAGAATCCATCAAATTCATGATTTTTGTTCACCTTTAACCAAAGATGCCTTATGTCAAAATTGGTTGAAATTTGTTGATTGGTTGCAGATCTAGAGAGGAAGCTGAAAATGTTCAAATGTTAACGTACGACGCACTTATCACGACGACAGACGAAAACGGATAGCAATAGGTCAGATTTACTAAGGTGATTTAAAAATACACCTGTGATCATGAAATATGAAAGCCATAGTCCCATCCAGTCAAAAGTTATGTGAAATGTTAAAGTGAAAGTTTTGCGGACAAACAGACAGACGGATGGACAGGTAAAAAAAAAAACTATATACCCCCTCCCCCCCCAAAAAAAAAACTTCGTTTACGGGGGCATAAATATAATATGTAAGCTGAAAACCTTTTCACAATCCAACATTTGTTGTTGTTTTTTTCAATTGGTAAAAAAAACCTCAAATCATCACATGTAAGTACTTGTTGAAAGGAGTAACACGATACTACGAGTATATGTGCCATTTTTGGTATGACGAAAACTTCTTTATACTACAACCCCCATTTTGTTAAGGTTTTGTTAACACTACCAAACGACAAAAGAAATTTTAAAGGTTTTCTTTCCCTGGTATCATAGGTCAGAGGCAATTTATTTTAGTCTTGTTTTTTTTTTCAAATTTATTAAACCATCTCTACTTTTTATGAAAAGTTTGAAACTTCATTCATAAAAAACCAAACATTTTTTTTCTAATTTTCTAAGCAAATGTTATTTAAGCTTAAAAGCATTCAGGAATGAACACTTTATATCATAAGGTTGCTTTATATTACCCGTATGTATTCGCCTAACAAGAATATTCCTACTAAAACGAATATTTTTGCATAAAAAAATCACCAGGGGTCATTTTTCTACGAAGTTAGTTCTCTACAATGCACACGGAGAAAATCGACCCTAAGGACATAATTTCTACAAAAAAGTGGGTTATTTTTCTACGTAGAATATTGACCAGGAGGTCACATTTCTACATAGAAAAATGACCCCCGGTTAATATTCTACGGAGGTCACTTTTCGTCGTTACACCGGCAATGGTGACGTCTCCATATAAGTGAAATATTCTGGAGAGGGACGTTAACCAGTATACAATCCATCAATCTAAAAGAAGGAAAGCTATTGACAAACAAGTTCATGAAACAAGAAGAACAGTCTCATTTTAAGATATCATTTTCATTTTGCAAGTTCTATGGTCTAATACGATGACAATCTATCATTCATACTTGTTAGGCCAGATTGTATACACACTCAATTGTTTATGGCCCAAGATTAGTATTCATTTTTTCCAGTCACGACAAAAGCATGCGGTGGATGTGACAGGTTGTGGAAGGAGATGCAAACTCCTAAATGGCATTAAATTTCATCTGTTATGTTTAAAAGATCCATATTTGTTCTGTTCTTCATTTGTAATGTTTTTTTTTAACTAATAAACCTGAAAGTTGTTTATTAACTTCATATTACATTTAAGTCTTCACTTGTGGTTGCTTTTACACTTATTCTTTGTATTAACAAACCACAGGCCTTCCATTCTTAAGATTTTGATATGATATGATAACATGTAACTAATGGGTCATGTGACCATTGATACCTTTACCGCACTCACCGAAATACAGTACTATATACTAATACTCGTGTGCTTCCTGTCATGATAGGGAAATAACGGAAAAATCCATCAATTCAGTTTATAAAATAATGGACTAACTCAACACTGAAGAATAAAATTGTACAAATGCATATAAAGGAATACTTCTTTCATGGAACTCTTATGTATAGTGGATATGTATATATAATTAACTCTATAAATGTGACGATTTTACGGTTTTTCACCTTATAACATATGGTCTAACTTTGGAAATGTTTCTGTTTGACTTCGTGTTTCCTGTTCTTATCTTTACACTACACATGTTTTAAGGTTATTCCCCTTAAGGACGTATCTTATTGAATTAGAATCAGTATATACAGTGTATTACAATCAGTTAATGACTTCCCTTTTTTCTGGGATGTGGAGTATGAGGTATCAAGATTGAATTGGACTGTACTGTAACAGATTACATGATGTTAATTGTATATAATACTTCTGTATATACTGAAAGTAATTGTGAAGTTTTTCGCATTAGGACTTCAATGTAGGTTATCTGTGATTCTGTTGATAATCTACAGGATATTGCAAATACTTTTAATACCCACTTCACGGATGTCTCTAACAAGCTTCTTTTGGAAATGCCAAAACATGATTATGATCCTAATATATTATGTAATTTTGTTAGGTCTAAGCTTGATGAAGAAACCTTCTTTACTATTCATCAAATTGAGGAAAGTGAAGTTTTTAACATGTTAAATTCTCTAAATGTCAATAAATCAGCTGGCATTGACTTTATTGGGCTGTGTCTTTTGAAAGTCGCATCTAAATATATATGTAAACCTATAACTCATCTTGTTAACGCTAGCATAGTAAGTGGTATTTTCCCGACAAATTTAAAACAAGCCAAAGTAACACCTATTTTTAAGAAAGGTGACAAAGCTGACCCGAATAATTATCGTCCTATTTCTATTCTACCAACTGTATCTAAATTGATAGAAAAACATGTAGCTAAGCTAATACAAAATTTCACTAATGAATTCGATCTTCTAACACAATCCCAGTCGGGATTTAGGGCACTCCATTCCTGTCAAACTTCCCTTACAAAACTAACAGAAAGTTGGCTTAATGCAATGGATCGTGGTGAACTAATCGGTATTACATTTATAGATTTTAGTAAAGCATTTGATTTGGTGAATCATGACATTCTTCTAGAGAAATTAACCCATTACAAATTTGACCAAACAGCTATAAAGTGGTTTAAATCTTATCTTTACAATAGGACCCAGTGTGTTAAATTTGGAACATGTGTCTCCAATACTCTACCCGTCACAGCAGGAGTACCACAAGGGTCAATTTTAGGTCCACTTTTATTTTTATTGTACATAAACGACCTTCCTTTACATGTAAATAATTCAAATATTGATATGTTTGCTGATGATGTTACTTTGTACTCTAATAATCATAATGCAAGATGTTTAGAAAATACACTAAATTCAGATCTTTGTGAAATTGAGAAATGGTGTGCTCAAAATCAAATGGTATTAAATGTAGATAAAACGAAATGTATGTTAATGGGAACACAACAAAGAAAATCAAAACTAGAAAATCCAAATTTACAACTTTATGCCTCAGACAAAACAATTGAAATGGTTGAAACTGAAAAAATTCTTGGTGTACATATTGATGATAAGTTACAGTATGCGAATCATATTGATTCGGTTTGCAAAACTTTAAATTATAAGTTATTTACTCTTCGTAGGATTAAAAAATTTCTCCCTCTTCATACCAGGAAACTATATTACAATGCTTATATTTTACCATCTATTAACTATTGTATGACTGTTTGGGGTAATGCCCCTAAGAAGGACATGGACAGACTATTTAAATTACAAAAAAGGGCAGCAAGGATTATTCTTGACGCAAGTACTGATTCCTCACCTAAACCACTATTTGAGAAACTTGGATGGTTAACTATTTATGAGCTATTTGATCTGTACAAATACATATTATTATACAAAATTTTCAGCGGAATACTCCCAATATCTTCATAATTTATTTGAATTTCATTCTTCAACTTCCTATAACCTGCGATCTGAAACTAATTACGATCTTAAATTACCAAAATTTCATACAAACTTATTCAAGACCTCTTTTCAGTACTCAGGTGTACATCTATGGAATAAACTTCCACAATACATTAGACTCACTCAATCTTTACAAGCATTTAAACGTAATGTAGAAAATTACATTATCAGCTGTCGCTCAATTATTTGAGCATATGTTTATGATCGTCATATTTCTGTATTGTCATATTTCTGTACATGGACACTGTATTCATAATTTGTGATTGTAATTCCTATTATATATGATGAATTGTATCTTGTATCTTTTGTAATTGATGTATAGAGGGCCCGGGGGAAGAATAGTGCATGCACTAACCAGGTTACCTTCTTTAAATAAAGTTTTATTATTATTATTATTATTATTATTATATTTTTTCCAAATGTAGTAACATTTAAATGTGTAGTATACTGTGTTCCAGTCTTGATCGTTTTATTTTATCTGTAGATATTGTTGTTGTATAAAATGAACATTTGTTTATTATAAAGAGATATAAAGTTCAAGTATTATCAAGTATGCCCAATTTGTTTTTAATCATTGGATACGTTATCTATAAATTTAAATCAATCATGTTAATTGAATTGTGGCTGTAAAATTTTGATTAAGAAGTGTATAGTACTGTGCAATGTTTCATTGATGATTCAATAAAATGTGTAACTGTTGGCATAATACATTTTAATTATTACAAGTTTTTCATCCATCATCTTTTATCCATAATGACAACCTAAATGTTAATTTATATAATTATTTTGATAAAAATTACTTAATTTTTGCGACACCTCATTTTCGGGAGACAGCCATTTCCTCTTCATAAGCGAGATACAATTTTCATGAATTGTGGTTATTGCACTATATATAATCTATAAGAAAAATTAATATTGCAAGAGTGACATTTTAGCGGCCACCATATTGGAATTACGAAAAAATAAAGCTCTTGCAAATAAAAAGTGATTTACAGTATTAATATTATTTTGATACCACTTAGCACATTAAAAACCTGTCTCCTCTATAAAAATTTTGATTTCTCGATTAATTTTTATACCCGCACTTTCTAAAGAAAGTTGGGGTATATTGTTGTTACTCATGTCCGCCCGCCGTCGTCCCCCGCCCGTCCGTCCGTCCGTCGTCACACTTTTCTTCCCAACTCCTCTTACATTTTACAAAGTAGCCTAATCATCTTTTGGGAGATGGTTGGTGGTGTCATGAAATGTTAAGGTTTCGGAATTTTGATTTTCCCCCGGGGGTAAAAGGGTAAAAATGACGTTTTTTATGCAAAAAGCCTCGTCTTCCCTAAACTCCCCCTTTTTTTCACAGTAGCCTAATCATTTTTTGGGAGATGGTTGGTGGTGTCATGTAGATGTGCAGTAAGGTTTCAGAATTTTGATTTTGCCGGGGGGGGTAAAAGGGGGGTCAAAATACGTTTTTTATAAAAAACCCCCTCCCCTAATCCTCTTACATTTTACACAGTAGCCTAATCATCTTTTGGGAGATGGTTGGTGGTGTCATGTAGATGTGCAGTAAGGTTTAGAATTTTGATTTTGCCGGGGGGGGGGGTCAAAGGGGGAAAAATATTTTTATCAAAAAGCCCCGTCTTCCCTAACTCCTCTTACATTTTACACAGTAGCCTAATCATTTTCGGGAGAGGGTTTGATAGTGTCATGTAGATGTGCATAAGGTTTGGAAATTTTGATTTTGCCCCGGGGGTAAAATGGGGGTAAAAATGACATCTTTTATGAAAAAGCCCCGTCTTCCCTGAACTCCTCTTACATTTTGCACAGTAGCCTAATATTCTTTTGGGAGATGGTTGGTGGTGTCATGTAGATGTGCAGTAAGGTTTCAGAATTTTGATTTTGCCGGGGATACATGGGGGTCAAAATACGTTTTTTATGCAAAAAGCCCCGTCTTCCCTAACTCCTCTTACATTTTACACAGTAGCCTAATATCTTTTGGGAGATGGTTGGTGGTGTCATGTTGATGTGCAGTAAGGTTTCGGAATTTAGATTTTGCCCCGGGGGGTCAAATGGGGGTCAAAAAATGACGTTTTTTTTATGCAAAAAGCTTCTTCTTCCCTAAACTCCTCTTACATTTTACACAGTAGCCTAATCATCTTTGGGGAGATGGTTGATAGTGTCATGTAGATGTGCAGTAAGGTTTTGGAATTTTGATTTTGCCGGGGGGGGCAAATGGGGGTAAAATACGTTTTTTATGCAAAAAGCCCCGTCTTCCCTGAACTCCTCTTATTTTTCACAGTAGCCTAATATCTTTTGGGAGATGGTTGGTGGTGTCATGTAGATGTGCAGTAAGGTTTCGGAATTTTATTTTCCCCCGGGGGTGTCAAATGGGGGTCGAAAACTGACGTTTTTTTATGCAAAAAGCCCCGTCTTCCCTAACTTCTCTTACATTTTACACAGTAGCCTTATCATCTTTTGGGGATGGTTGGTGGTGTATGTATATGTGCAGTAAGGTTTCGGAATTTTGATTTTGCCTGGGGGGGTCAAATGGGGGTCAAAAATGACGTTTTTTATACAAAAAGCCCCCTCAACCCAGAACTCCTCTTACATTTTACACAGTAGGCTAATCATCTTTTGGGAGAGGGTTTGGGGTGTCATGTAGATGTGCAGTAAGGTTTCGGAATTTTTTTTTTCCCCCGGGGGGTCAAAGGGGGGTCGAAAAATGACTTTTTTTTATGCAAAAACCCCCGTTTTTCCTGAACTTCTCTTACATTTTACACAGTAGCCTTATCATCTTTGGGGAGATGGTTGGTGATGGTGGGGGACTAATGGGTCAAAAATGATGTTTTAAAAATGTCTTAAATATTTCTTTAAAACTAGGCGAAATACAAATTAAAAGGGATGGAGGTCAAGATACAGGAATGTGCAAGGTGAAGTTGAGTAGCTTCACTAATACATATCAGCATATTATGTTTGATAAAAATATCTTGAATGATTTAATGAAACTGAGTTTAACACTTTTTCAAAAAAAAGAGAGGTCAAAGGAAAGGTTGGGGCCAAAATGTTGTTGCAGTTGAAAAGCTTATATCAGTATAAATTTTACATTAGCATATGAAGTTTGATAAAACTATAATTAATGGTTTATTTAAAACTTAGATAAACACATTTTTTAAAAAAGTGAGGTCAAGGTAAAAGGAAAATTCAAGGTAAAAAAAGTTATGTATTAATAGCTCTCAGCAGTATGTATCAGCATATGGAGTTTGATAAGTATTTTCTAATTGTTTATTCAAAACTGATCTAGACATTAATTTTAGAAAAGGGGGTCAAGGTAAAGGGAAAAGGTAAGGAAAAAAGAGTGAAGCATTGTAAACTTACATCAGTATGTATCATCATGTGAAGATTCATTACACAACTTGAATGGTTTCTCTAAAATTAAACTAAACACTAATATAAAGAGAAGTTAAGTAAAGGTCAAAGGAAAGGTAAAGAAAAAAACTCAGTTGGATATTTACATCAGTATGCATCAGCATATGAGCTTTGATAAAAATATCTAGAAAGTTTCTTTGAGCCCGATGGAAAGACAGATGGAAGGGTGGAGGACGGACATGACAAAACTATACATGTATTCCTAATCATGGTGTGGCATAGACACTTGAATCTACACTATATGAGGATGTTTCCATCTATCAAGATTATACAAGCAAATTCAAAGAATTGTGGTCCTCTGCTTTCTGTGTTTTAGTAAAGGGATGCTATAATTTATGGCAGATTGTGTTAAATATGCACCCCTATAATATCAATTTTTTAAAATTGGGTCAAAGGGGAAAAATCATAGAGCCTGAAACATTTTGTTGCAGGTAATGTACATGTCAAATAGGAAAGTCCTATATCTCTTTTGAATCAAAAGTCATATATACATGTACAATATAATATTTTTGAAAAGTAGGTTAAACTTCTAGGTCAAGATCACAGAGTAAAAGTCATAATATATTTAGAAAAGTCTTTTACATGTAATGTACATGTATAATTTAAATGCCCTATCTTTTCTCTTTCAAAACGATCAATTTAAAATGTTAATTTTTGGAAAATAGGTAAAACTTTAAGGTCAAGGTCTCACTTGGGTTAAAAAATCATAGTATATCTAGAACGTTTTGTGGCAATGTACATGTCAAATATGAAGGCACTATCTCTTATAATTCAAAAATTATGACCAAGGTTAAATTTATTGTGACAGTCACATCTACTGTCAATAAAATGGGCGACTGACAGACTAATGAGATTTTGTCCCCCCCCTTCCCCAAAATGGGGGACAATAATGCCCTTGCTGTTCTTGAGAAGAAGATTTATGATGGAAAAAATCCCCTGCATATTTCTTAACGCAAATCAATATTGTGTTTTTATGTCATTTTTTTTGTTGTTAAACATCCCTCTCAGGAATTTTTCACTCATATGGAGACACCACTACTTGAAAAATAATGAGGACAAATTAGATTTGAGGTCAACATTCATTTTAGGAGTTTTTAACCATTAAGACGTAAAGAAATATTAACTCATCCTTCCCCTACCCCTTCCCAGACCCCTGTTTGTTCATGTATGCAAACTACTACTTGTTTTTACATTTAAAAAAATGTTTATACAAATAGTTTAATGTGGTCCATTCTGAATGATTTTCATTCCTAATTCTAGGAAGATAGGTTGACACAAATTCATGAATAAAAGTCAAGTAATCTTATCATTGATGCACTTTTATTTAATTTAATGCAGTCATATTAATATTGTGAACATTTCTAGGAGAGTGGGGATGACCTCCAGGGGTTCATAACCTTTATACCATTAAATTTACATAACATAATAACACAAAAAACAAAATTATGTATAGTCAAATGGAAAAAGTTTCCTACCATTTAGGAGTCATATTATCATTTGTCATTACAGGGACGGGAGTGGATTGGGAGAACCCCCCCCCCCCCCCCAAAATTTTCGGAAAAAAAACTGAAGCAAATAAAATGACTTTGGATGCCCTCACCCTAGAAAAAAACCCCCCCATAACTTCTCCTCTTTTTTGCTTCTCAGGAAATTTGGTCTGGAAATCCCCCCCCCCCCGGGCTCCCTCCCCGAAAAAAAATTCTGTATCTTGTAATGAAAGTAAGTCATAACGGGCGATAACTCTTCAGAATGTGAAATTGTCTTATTCAGCATCGGATGACCTTTGATCCTTTAAACTTTAACCTAGCCAGTTGCATTTCAGACTAGATCTATTTTACCCAAAATTTTTACCCAAATTGACTTACCACTGTCATTATAAGGTCCCATAAACTTCATGAAATATAATCCAATTAAAACACAAAATAATTCCTACTGAAAAATGCAATGATGTGTACACAACACTAGTACTGCACGTGGTGCTTTTAAAAATGATAATGGTAAAACTAGTACCCCGGTACTTAAGTTAGGTATAGTAACGCATTAGCCCAATGTGATGCAGGTGTTCAATTCATGTATAGTACAAGAACAAATTTAAAATTATCACGTACAAAATATGTTTTATCAAACTTTGCCATCTAGGCCTATTTCCAAAAAAAGGAAAATGGTGTGTATGTGTGTATGTGTGTTGATGGGAGAGGGGGGGGGGTTGACTAAATTAATTGGGTATATGGCCGTTTAAGGTTTTTTTGCCCAATCAAATATAAAAAAAGTTTGTAATTTTGAAAAAAACATCAAAAACGCTTTACACTAATTTGAAAAATATTATTTGTTGTTGATCTATATGAGAAAATAATTTAAAAAGTTCCAATTTGGCACTATCACACCTAATTTACATCATTAATTAAATCCTGTTGTTTAATTTCAACTGGTAATAATTAAGAATATGAAATACCTATAAGATCGAGGCCTATGGGTCACATGGTCACCTGAGAATATTTTGCTCAATTTGATGAATATACATGTATTATGTGAATTATTGAATTATATTGATTTTTCCTTGGAAAGCCCAATTTGAAGGAGTGTGCATATAGAGGCAAACACCATAGTGCGGGATTACCGTCTCATGACAGCATCTAGTTTTACTTGACAATGGTACATGTACTTATTATATATTTAATTTTCAAATAAAAATCTGTAAACTTCACTTTAAAAAGAAACTATAAATTTAATTTAGGTCAAAATATCAATTGAATAAATTTTTAGTTAATTTTGATGATCACACTTAATTTTTTCATGTTTATTTTTAAAATTTTAAACATTGTGATGCAAAACCATTCCTAAAACCAAAATTTTAAATTTTAAAGTCTGTTCAGTTTATTGTATTAAGGCCTGGTATACATGTCAATTTGAGCTCTTAAAAAAATCTAGTTTGGTATTTATTATTTTCTCCTCAATCTTTATAAACCAACTGTTATACGTGAACACCGACCCTTTTGATGAGACCGTAAAAGTATAAACCAAGGTCCCGTGTAGCAGGAAAATGACACACCCCCACTACTCAATGATCCTGATTGTCAAGTATACAGGTCATAATTTCCAAGCCTCCATCGGCAAGTGTGGCGTCTCCATATTAGTGAAAATTCTCGAGAGCGACGTTAAACAATAAAGTTTTTTTATGAACACTGTTAACATTAAAGAACAGGGATAATTTTTTAATCTCATGAATCTATACCTAGGCCAATCAAAGTTGGATAAAAAAAAAACCGAAGTATTAAACTATAATGAGGAAAAATGCGTGTCATTTGCACAAAAGGTATCGTTGTCAAGTTTTATAACCATAGCGATTTTTTTTTATAAATAAGAATTTATTACGTTTATATAATATTAATTTTTTATTTGTATATTACCTAACTATTTGCTTTTTGGAATTAAAATAACTTTGTTTTCATTTTTCTGAGCAGTGATAGAGGGGAAACGTCGATTATATTATTTTAGCTACATCTCAACTATTTAGGGACAATCATGAATGGTATAATAAAAAGATTGTTTTTTATGTTCAAAGATTTATAAATGATAATAAAAATGGAGCAATGTGGGTCTAAGATCTTCAGATTAGAGATGAGTGAACCAAAGGTATTTTAAAACTGAGGAGTGGGAATCATAGGCATTTATGAAAAGTAAAAAATAAGGGAGGAGGGGTCTACAAGTTGGTGTAACGCTGTAAGAGCGATAACTCTAATTTTCAGAACGGCAACAAATTCAGAAATATGGAGATGGTGAAACAGGGTCTAGACAATTTTAAATGAAAAAAAGAGAACTGACGAATTATTTTTCACAAATGTAAGGCAAGTTTCTCAGTGGCTACCATGGTAGATACTATTATTTGGAAATTAATCATAGAAACCGTTCGTTGCTATTCTACTTTCATTTTGTGTATTTTCATGATACTTTTTTCGGCGTCGTATCATTCTGTAGAATCTAATATATTCATTTAGTTGATCCAACTACAGCTACTTGTGATTTTAAATTAACAAATGTGCGCGATACATTTTTAGGATATGTTAAATATGTATACTTTTGTTAACCGTTTGGGGGTTCGACCAGACTGGTAATACAAAGATGATCAGGAAGTGCTATGACTAATCATTTAGCAGTTTAAAAAATACTGTTCAATTAAATGCTGGGCTAATTTGAATACTAAAACATTTCTTGATTTATAGAACTTCTGCAGAAACTATGGATCCCCGCCACAGTGCCCAGGATGTGATCAGATGTGACCTTTGTGAGACAGCTATAGTACAGATGTACTGTGATTTCTGTCATGTCAATCTTTGTAAACCTTGTATTGGAGAACTCATTTCTGATGATTATGACAAACATAAAATTGTCCCATTCGAACAAAAAATAATTTGATTTATCCAAAGTGTTCAACACATCCAACCAACACTTGTAAATTTAAAAATGCAAGGAATGTGACTTTCCTTTGCCCTTTATGTTTTACATCAAATAACATAAAGGACATCTTTTTGTAGAACTGTCAGAAATATACAACTCAAAGAAAAATGATTTAGAAAAAGATACAGAGGAATTACAAAACATTATTTCTCCAACATACGAAAAAATCACAAACGATCTAGAAACACAGATAGCTAACTTGGATGGAGAATATGATCAACTTAACACAACAGTGACAGAACATGGAACACAATGGCACAGAGAAATTGACAATGTTATCAATAACATGAAAAAAGAAATTAATGATTTAAAAGGAAAACACTTTGACATTCTCAAGAAACATGCAGAAGAAATAAAACAAATACAGTCCCTTATTGTAAAAACTCTTATCAACCTGAAGAATATTGAAGAATCAAATGAAGTGTTTATGACCATTGAATACAGCTCCAGAAACAAAAATTTAGCAAATTCCCCCCAAACCCCGGTTACTACCAATGTTTAATCCTAAACCAGTAGACAGAGAACAGATTTACAAGTTGTTTGGATCTCCAACATTACACTACAACAGACGAAAATGGCTACAGACTGAAGACACCAGTAAAAAACAAGTAGAAAACTGTTAGAAGAACCAGAACTTACCACTACTATAAATACTGGGGATCAGACCTTCTAGTGTTGCCTGTCTCAGTGAAGAAGAAATTTGGACAAGTGGAGAAGTCAGTGATATGAAATGCTTTAGCATTCAAGGTTCACTTATAAAGACAATCACAAAAAAATCAAGGGGATTTCCAAATGAAAAGCAGTGACGGGTGATGGAGATCTAGTGTACTCTGATGGAAGAGAAAAAACTGTGTATAAAGTGAAGAATGGACAGACAGAGGAGATGATCAGATTACAAAGGGCTGGGTACCAGTTAATCTCTGTGTCACCTCCTCTTGGTCCCCCTTTACCATGTACAGTGATGATAAAACACAATCCAAAGTTGTCCGTTACTCAGGCTCCACAGAGAAACAAACAATCCAGTTTGATGAGGAGCGTAAACCTCTGTATTCAGGTAATTACTACATTAAATACATCAATGAGAACAGAAACCTGGATATCTGTGTGGCTGACAGTGAAGCTGGTGCTGTAGTGGTGGTCAATCAAGCGGGAAAACTTCGATTTAGATACACCGGGATCCCTTTTACCACAAAGAACAAACCATTTAATCCTTACGGAATCACAACAGACAGCCAAATCAGATCCTGACAGCAGACTATAATAACCACTGTATCCACATCCTAGATCAGGACGGCAGTTCCCCCGTTATATAATAAGGTGATCTGGAGAATCCACTTGGTTTATGTGTGTTTTAATAATTTGTTTGTTGCTGAGTTGAAAGGAAAAGTTAAGAAAATTAAATATCTGGAAAAAGATCTTTGTATATGACTATATATGCCTGTGAAAGTGTATAGGGTGTCATCATGACTCTATTTTGTAAATAAAAATGTTTCATTATGTAAGTTATAATTTTTTTCTGATTTATGTTGTTTAAAATTATCTTTCAAGTTATCAGAATATGTAAGTGTAGATTACATCAACATAAAGAAATATAATTTAGTTGTCACAGCAAATTGTAATGTCAATGAAAGGATGTTTCATTGTTATGATAAAGATAAAATTTGGATATAAATATTATTATTGTATTATCTGCTGATTTTTTAATGGAATTAATTTATCCCTTTAAAAAAAATTCTTTTTAAGTCCTTATGATTGTAGCAACTTTTTACATATTCATGATATTTAAGACATGAAATATTTGAGAAACTTGAAAGGGAAAATATTACTGATATATGATTTCTAAACTATTATAGCCTCTTTGATGACTTTGAAATTACCAATAAAAATACGCGGGTTATAGTTAAGGCAGCACACAGATCAGAATTCGGGGAATTAAAACTTTGTCTATATTATGTAACACTTAGAAATCGGAAAAGTCATGGATAAAACTTTTGCTATCATTATGCCTTTATAATTCAAAGGGACTTATACTACAGGAAGCACTTCACCACGACGTCACCACGACGTCACCACTTGACGTCTATAATTAGAAAAAATGCCGTAATGAAAAAGTGAAAAGTTCAAACTACCCCGGGATAATTAATTTAAATTTTAATAATAGCTATGTAAAAACATATCTGTGTGAAAAATGCTGCTACAATCCTACTGTCCTATCACAGAAATAATTATTCAACACTTTTGGACGAAACCATCCCATATATTTACACTTTGTTTATAAGATCGAAAAAATTGCATAAATTACCGTAAACCATAAGATTCTATCAGCACTTTTCAAAATCAATAGACTAAGAACTTTAGATGAAAACAAAAATTAAGTTTCAAAGTGTGCGGCGTAGTGTTTAACTTTTGCAACTTTTTTGTTACGAAAGACAGAGGAAAGGCTGATCGGCAGTAAACACCCTGTCTGCTTTTATTTTACAAGAAATAGTAGAAATATATGAGCATACCTTATTCAGCTTTATTCCCACATGAATCACACATGATATTCATTGTAAATGCTTTTAAGAAGAAGTTGTGGTTTTAGCTTTATTGCGCCCTAAAAAAGTAATGATATCAAAAAGTTTTGAAACTGGCTTAAATATTAGTTAAATAAATGACTCTGATAAGTCAGGAGAGAATATGGCATGAAGGTTTACCATTCCGCAAATATGACGTCGTTAATTTGAGGGATTTCTCTATATTCAACAAAAAAACCTCAAAAAGACCCATTTTAAGGGTGATTTTCCTTTCGAAAACAGTGTCCACAGCCGTCCCCCCGTTAATATTTTGATATTTTGTGCAAAATTCAATAACAAATCACATATCTCAAGATCTTTTTGGGCGATGCCTGTGGAC
>NW_026922312.1:0-19437 GCF_032062105.1 Saccostrea cuccullata | reverse complement strand
CTTTCCTTCAAGGACGATCACTGGTTGTAGTTGTGCAGTGAGGTCGTTCAGTTCCAATATGTCTACCGTTGCCATGGAAACCTGTAAAAAGCGACAAATTTTGTCCGAGAGTGTTCTCTCTGGTCCCTTAAACGTTCGTCATGAAACTTTTCTTATTTTAATGATTAGTATCTGTAGTTCTGCAACTCGTATTTAAAATTTTCATATAATCGATTATTGCCATGGAAACCAGGTGAAAGTTAAAATTCTTTAATTTCGATTTTCTCAATAACTACTCAGGCAATCGTTTTGAAACTTTCAATGTTTATTCCTTGCAATGTGTCAAAGTGATTTCTACTTTCAAAATAATTGTAATGAGTCGCTCACGGTTGCCATAGAAACGAAACAGAAAAAAAGATTCAGATGTACACATGTGTTCTCCAAGGTCTAGGTCAAAGGGTCAAAGTTCGTCGTATCCAATAAAAGTTCTTTTCACAAGGATTACATATTTGAAATACGAAAGCCCTAGTACTTACCGTTCAAACGTTATGGCTATTTACTATGTTCAAGACGCCCCCCCCCCCCCCCTCTTTATGAAGCACACAGCCAAGTAGAATACACAGATATAACATATACAACTTACAAGTAACTTTTTAAAATCTTCATTCATAAAATTCAGTTCCCGTCATGTGATATTTTGCCATCATTCATTCTCCTTCTGTTTTGTCTCTTGAATTTATAAATATTTTATTTTATCTATATAAAAAAAAATAACGATTGTCAGCTGCATTTATTATCATTTCGCGTTTTCTTGTATATCTATCACTTGTATATTATTCATTTCATTAGATAGTGCAAGTATAAATTAAAAAATTGGTACGTCATTTCCATAGTTTTTATTCATTCATAAATTCTTTGATCCGCTCCTGATGGTTCGCAAAGCCTTGATCACCACTGTATACAAAACATTCATCTCGCCGAAAATGTTCATGATTCCGCTAAACTGAGAAAGTTCACACATGATTTATTATCTCATAACACACATCAGCTCTCTGCAATGCAGAAATGCTCGAATTGAAGGGGAAAATTCAGGAGTTATTGATGAGAAAAATTCAGGAGTTATTATGTCGCCCCGAACGAAGTCGGGGACGACATATTGATATTGTACGCATGTTTTTATTATCCAGGCTGTTTCTCGGAGATGGCTGGGACAATCTTCCTGAAACTTTCCTTCAAGGACGATCACTGGTTGTAGTTGTGCAGTGAGGTCGTTCAGTTCCAATATGTCTACCGTTGCCATGGAAACCTGTAAAAAGCGACAAATTTTGTCCGAGAGTGTTCTCTCTGGTCCCTTAAACGTTCGTCATGAAACTTTTCTTATTTTAATGATTAGTATCTGTAGTTCTGCAACTCGTATTTAAAATTTTCATATAATCGATTATTGCCATGGAAACCAGGTAAAAGTTAAAATTATTTAATTTCGATTTTCTCAATAACTACTCAGGCAATCGTTTTGAAACTTTCAATGTTTATTCCTTGCAATGTGTCAAAGTGATTTCTACTTTCAAAATAATTGTAATGAGTCGCTCACGGTTGCCATAGAAACGAAACAGAAAAAAAGATTCAGATGTACACATGTGTTCTCCAAGGTCTAGGTCAAAGGGTCAAAGTTCGTCGTATCCAATAAAAGTTCTTTTCACAAGGATTACATATTTGAAATACGAAAGCCCTAGTACTTACCGTTCAAACGTTATGGCTATTTACTATGTTCAAGACGCCCCCCCCCCTCTTTTTATGAAGCACACAGCCAAGTAGAATACACAGATATAACATATACAACTTACAAGTAACTTTTTAAAATCTTCATTCATAAAATTCAGTTCCCGTCATGTGATATTTTGCCATCATTCATTCTCCTTCTGTTTTGTCTCTTGAATTTATAAATATTTTATTTTATCTATATAAAAAAAAATAACGATTGTCAGCTGCATTTATTATCATTTCGCGTTTTCTTGTATATCTATCACTTGTATATTATTCATTTCATTAGATAGTGCAAGTATAAATTAAAAAATTGGTACGTCATTTCCATAGTTTTTATTCATTCATAAATTCTTTGATCCGCTCCTGATGGTTCGCAAAGCCTTGATCACCACTGTATACAAAACATTCATCTCGCCGAAAATGTTCATGATTCCGCTAAACTGAGAAAGTTCACACATGATTTATTATCTCATAACACACATCAGCTCTCTGCAATGCAGAAATGCTCGAATTGAAGGGGAAAATTCAGGAGTTATTGATGAGAAAAATTCAGGAGTTATTATGTCGCCCCGAACGAAGTCGGGGACGACATATTGATATTGTACGCATGTTTTTTTTATCCAGGCTGTTTCTCGGAGATGGCTGGGACAATCTTCCTGAAACTTTCCTTCAAGGACGATCACTGGTTGTAGTTGTGCAGTGAGGTCGTTCAGTTCCAATATGTCTACCGTTGCCATGGAAACCTGTAAAAAGCGACAAATTTTGTCCGAGAGTGTTCTCTCTGGTCCCTTAAACGTTCGTCATGAAACTTTTCTTATTTTAATGATTAGTATCTGTAGTTCTGCAACTCGTATTTAAAATTTTCATATAATCGATTATTGCCATGGAAACCAGGTGAAAGTTAAAATTCTTTAATTTCGATTTTCTCAATAACTACTCAGGCAATCGTTTTGAAACTTTCAATGTTTATTCCTTGCAATGTGTCAAAGTGATTTCTACTTTCAAAATAATTGTAATGAGTCGCTCACGGTTGCCATAGAAACGAAACAGAAAAAAAGATTCAGATGTACACATGTGTTCTCCAAGGTCTAGGTCAAAGGGTCAAAGTTCGTCGTATCCAATAAAAGTTCTTTTCACAAGGATTACATATTTGAAATACGAAAGCCCTAGTACTTACCGTTCAAACGTTATGGCTATTTACTATGTTCAAGACGCCCCCCCCCCCCCTCTTTTTATGAAGCACACAGCCAAGTAGAATACACAGATATAACATATACAACTTACAAGTAACTTTTTAAAATCTTCATTCATAAAATTCAGTTCCCGTCATGTGATATTTTGCCATCATTCATTCTCCTTCTGTTTTGTCTCTTGAATTTATAAATATTTTATTTTATCTATATAAAAAAAAATAACGATTGTCAGCTGCATTTATTATCATTTCGCGTTTTCTTGTATATCTATCACTTGTATATTATTCATTTCATTAGATAGTGCAAGTATAAATTAAAAAATTGGTACGTCATTTCCATAGTTTTTATTCATTCATAAATTCTTTGATCCGCTCCTGATGGTTCGCAAAGCCTTGATCACCACTGTATACAAAACATTCATCTCGCCGAAAATGTTCATGATTCCGCTAAACTGAGAAAGTTCACACATGATTTATTATCTCATAACACACATCAGCTCTCTGCAATGCAGAAATGCTCGAATTGAAGGGGAAAATTCAGGAGTTATTGATGAGAAAAATTCAGGAGTTATTATGTCGCCCCGAACGAAGTCGGGGACGACATATTGATATTGTACGCATGTTTTTTTTATCCAGGCTGTTTCTCGGAGATGGCTGGGACAATCTTCCTGAAACTTTCCTTCAAGGACGATCACTGGTTGTAGTTGTGCAGTGAGGTCGTTCAGTTCCAATATGTCTACCGTTGCCATGGAAACCTGTAAAAAGCGACAAATTTTGTCCGAGAGTGTTCTCTCTGGTCCCTTAAACGTTCGTCATGAAACTTTTCTTATTTTAATGATTAGTATCTGTAGTTCTGCAACTCGTATTTAAAATTTTCATATAATCGATTATTGCCATGGAAACCAGGTGAAAGTTAAAATTCTTTAATTTCGATTTTCTCAATAACTACTCAGGCAATCGTTTTGAAACTTTCAATGTTTATTCCTTGCAATGTGTCAAAGTGATTTCTACTTTCAAAATAATTGTAATGAGTCGCTCACGGTTGCCATAGAAACGAAACAGAAAAAAAGATTCAGATGTACACATGTGTTCTCCAAGGTCTAGGTCAAAGGGTCAAAGTTCGTCGTATCCAATAAAAGTTCTTTTCACAAGGATTACATATTTGAAATACGAAAGCCCTAGTACTTACCGTTCAAACGTTATGGCTATTTACTATGTTCAAGACGCCCCCCCCCCCTCTTTTTATGAAGCACACAGCCAAGTAGAATACACAGATATAACATATACAACTTACAAGTAACTTTTTAAAATCTTCATTCATAAAATTCAGTTCCCGTCATGTGATATTTTGCCATCATTCATTCTCCTTCTGTTTTGTCTCTTGAATTTATAAATATTTTATTTTATCTATATAAAAAAAAATAACGATTGTCAGCTGCATTTATTATCATTTCGCGTTTTCTTGTATATCTATCACTTGTATATTATTCATTTCATTAGATAGTGCAAGTATAAATTAAAAAATTGGTACGTCATTTCCATAGTTTTTATTCATTCATAAATTCTTTGATCCGCTCCTGATGGTTCGCAAAGCCTTGATCACCACTGTATACAAAACATTCATCTCGCCGAAAATGTTCATGATTCCGCTAAACTGAGAAAGTTCACACATGATTTATTATCTCATAACACACATCAGCTCTCTGCAATGCAGAAATGCTCGAATTGAAGGGGAAAATTCAGGAGTTATTGATGAGAAAAATTCAGGAGTTATTATGTCGCCCCGAACGAAGTCGGGGACGACATATTGATATTGTACGCATGTTTTTATTATCCAGGCTGTTTCTCGGAGATGGCTGGGACAATCTTCCTGAAACTTTCCTTCAAGGACGATCACTGGTTGTAGTTGTGCAGTGAGGTCGTTCAGTTCCAATATGTCTACCGTTGCCATGGAAACCTGTAAAAAGCGACAAATTTTGTCCGAGAGTGTTCTCTCTGGTCCCTTAAACGTTCGTCATGAAACTTTTCTTATTTTAATGATTAGTATCTGTAGTTCTGCAACTCGTATTTAAAATTTTCATATAATCGATTATTGCCATGGAAACCAGGTGAAAGTTAAAATTCTTTAATTTCGATTTTCTCAATAACTACTCAGGCAATCGTTTTGAAACTTTCAATGTTTATTCCTTGCAATGTGTCAAAGTGATTTCTACTTTCAAAATAATTGTAATGAGTCGCTCACGGTTGCCATAGAAACGAAACAGAAAAAAAGATTCAGATGTACACATGTGTTCTCCAAGGTCTAGGTCAAAGGGTCAAAGTTCGTCGTATCCAATAAAAGTTCTTTTCACAAGGATTACATATTTGAAATACGAAAGCCCTAGTACTTACCGTTCAAACGTTATGGCTATTTACTATGTTCAAGACGCCCCCCCCCCCTCTTTTTATGAAGCACACAGCCAAGTAGAATACACAGATATAACATATACAACTTACAAGTAACTTTTTAAAATCTTCATTCATAAAATTCAGTTCCCGTCATGTGATATTTTGCCATCATTCATTCTCCTTCTGTTTTGTCTCTTGAATTTATAAATATTTTATTTTATCTATATAAAAAAAAATAACGATTGTCAGCTGCATTTATTATCATTTCGCGTTTTCTTGTATATCTATCACTTGTATATTATTCATTTCATTAGATAGTGCAAGTATAAATTAAAAAATTGGTACGTCATTTCCATAGTTTTTATTCATTCATAAATTCTTTGATCCGCTCCTGATGGTTCGCAAAGCCTTGATCACCACTGTATACAAAACATTCATCTCGCCGAAAATGTTCATGATTCCGCTAAACTGAGAAAGTTCACACATGATTTATTATCTCATAACACACATCAGCTCTCTGCAATGCAGAAATGCTCGAATTGAAGGGGAAAATTCAGGAGTTATTGATGAGAAAAATTCAGGAGTTATTATGTCGCCCCGAACGAAGTCGGGGACGACATATTGATATTGTACGCATGTTTTTATTATCCAGGCTGTTTCTCGGAGATGGCTGGGACAATCTTCCTGAAACTTTCCTTCAAGGACGATCACTGGTTGTAGTTGTGCAGTGAGGTCGTTCAGTTCCAATATGTCTACCGTTGCCATGGAAACCTGTAAAAAGCGACAAATTTTGTCCGAGAGTGTTCTCTCTGGTCCCTTAAACGTTCGTCATGAAACTTTTCTTATTTTAATGATTAGTATCTGTAGTTCTGCAACTCGTATTTAAAATTTTCATATAATCGATTATTGCCATGGAAACCAGGTGAAAGTTAAAATTCTTTAATTTCGATTTTCTCAATAACTACTCAGGCAATCGTTTTGAAACTTTCAATGTTTATTCCTTGCAATGTGTCAAAGTGATTTCTACTTTCAAAATAATTGTAATGAGTCGCTCACGGTTGCCATAGAAACGAAACAGAAAAAAAGATTCAGATGTACACATGTGTTCTCCAAGGTCTAGGTCAAAGGGTCAAAGTTCGTCGTATCCAATAAAAGTTCTTTTCACAAGGATTACATATTTGAAATACGAAAGCCCTAGTACTTACCGTTCAAACGTTATGGCTATTTACTATGTTCAAGACGCCCCCCCCCCTCTTTTTATGAAGCACACAGCCAAGTAGAATACACAGATATAACATATACAACTTACAAGTAACTTTTTAAAATCTTCATTCATAAAATTCAGTTCCCGTCATGTGATATTTTGCCATCATTCATTCTCCTTCTGTTTTGTCTCTTGAATTTATAAATATTTTATTTTATCTATATAAAAAAAAATAACGATTGTCAGCTGCATTTATTATCATTTCGCGTTTTCTTGTATATCTATCACTTGTATATTATTCATTTCATTAGATAGTGCAAGTATAAATTAAAAAATTGGTACGTCATTTCCATAGTTTTTATTCATTCATAAATTCTTTGATCCGCTCCTGATGGTTCGCAAAGCCTTGATCACCACTGTATACAAAACATTCATCTCGCCGAAAATGTTCATGATTCCGCTAAACTGAGAAAGTTCACACATGATTTATTATCTCATAACACACATCAGCTCTCTGCAATGCAGAAATGCTCGAATTGAAGGGGAAAATTCAGGAGTTATTGATGAGAAAAATTCAGGAGTTATTATGTCGCCCCGAACGAAGTCGGGGACGACATATTGATATTGTACGCATGTTTTTTTTATCCAGGCTGTTTCTCGGAGATGGCTGGGACAATCTTCCTGAAACTTTCCTTCAAGGACGATCACTGGTTGTAGTTGTGCAGTGAGGTCGTTCAGTTCCAATATGTCTACCGTTGCCATGGAAACCTGTAAAAAGCGACAAATTTTGTCCGAGAGTGTTCTCTCTGGTCCCTTAAACGTTCGTCATGAAACTTTTCTTATTTTAATGATTAGTATCTGTAGTTCTGCAACTCGTATTTAAAATTTTCATATAATCGATTATTGCCATGGAAACCAGGTGAAAGTTAAAATTCTTTAATTTCGATTTTCTCAATAACTACTCAGGCAATCGTTTTGAAACTTTCAATGTTTATTCCTTGCAATGTGTCAAAGTGATTTCTACTTTCAAAATAATTGTAATGAGTCGCTCACGGTTGCCATAGAAACGAAACAGAAAAAAAGATTCAGATGTACACATGTGTTCTCCAAGGTCTAGGTCAAAGGGTCAAAGTTCGTCGTATCCAATAAAAGTTCTTTTCACAAGGATTACATATTTGAAATACGAAAGCCCTAGTACTTACCGTTCAAACGTTATGGCTATTTACTATGTTCAAGACGCCCCCCCCCCCCTCTTTTTATGAAGCACACAGCCAAGTAGAATACACAGATATAACATATACAACTTACAAGTAACTTTTTAAAATCTTCATTCATAAAATTCAGTTCCCGTCATGTGATATTTTGCCATCATTCATTCTCCTTCTGTTTTGTCTCTTGAATTTATAAATATTTTATTTTATCTATATAAAAAAAAATAACGATTGTCAGCTGCATTTATTATCATTTCGCGTTTTCTTGTATATCTATCACTTGTATATTATTCATTTCATTAGATAGTGCAAGTATAAATTAAAAAATTGGTACGTCATTTCCATAGTTTTTATTCATTCATAAATTCTTTGATCCGCTCCTGATGGTTCGCAAAGCCTTGATCACCACTGTATACAAAACATTCATCTCGCCGAAAATGTTCATGATTCCGCTAAACTGAGAAAGTTCACACATGATTTATTATCTCATAACACACATCAGCTCTCTGCAATGCAGAAATGCTCGAATTGATGGTGGCATGTCAGATTCGTTTTTCGGTAGAACCTCTAAAATGAAAGTGAAAGAGGGAAATTTCAGAGTTCTCACTGGCGTTACAATACACAAAATAATTCGGCTGATCTTCTTCATAAATTACATTTCCCAAGCTTTTATCATAGGAAAGATACTGCCAATTAACAAGTATGAGGCTCAGTTCAGTACATCTGCCAGATTTCTTTTATGCAAGTCTGCAAATTGAGGAACTTGTAATTTTCCTGCACTACTTTCTTCTCCTACCGATTCTAAAAATAATGAGTGGGATGTACCGAATTAAGGTCTTCCGTTTCCAATGGAAAGGACTGATATAACTCAATGGTTGTTCAAACTTAGCTTATGGACTTTTGTTTTAGTGATGATAAAAATGAAAGTCTTGTCTAATACGGGGCGACATATGCTATTGCTTGCAATAGCAGACTTTCTAGTTATTATGTTCCCCAAACGAAGTTGGGGAACATATTGTTTTTACTCTGTTTCTTATTATTATTATTATTATTATTATTATTATTTTTCTTCTTCCTGGGAAAATTTTGTCCACGAGTGATCTTGTAAACTACACATTGGACTAAGGTAAAATGTTTTTAGGGTCAGTAGACATGTTATGTAGATTTGGCCAACGAAGGTCATTTTGCGCGCACGTGCTTGCAAGAGCGCGCACGTGCAACACGTGAAATGACCAATATAATGTATATTGCTGTAACTTTTCTATTTTTTGATGAAATGTTTTGAAACTCATAATGTAGAGATATATTAGTAGTATAGACAAGATGGCATGGTCAAAATAGCAAGATCTCACGCGCATGCACGTGCGCTTAGCTCTGATTGGCTGAAACTAAAGTCTCAATATCTTTCTTGTTTCTTGTCAAAATCATTTGAAATTTTGAACATAGTCCTACATTATGAAGATCTACAGCATGATATATAAAAATTTTCATGAAAGCATGCGCATGCGCGCGTGCTGCAATCTGATTGGCTGAAACATTAAATGGCTATATCTCCGTTGTTTTTGGATGAAATGCTTTGAAATTTAAAACATAGTCATGCATTAGGATATCCTACAATATGTTATAGAAAAAATTTATGAAATCACGCGCATGCATGTTCGCTGCAATCTGATTGGCTGAAACTTTAAATGGCTATATCTCCTTTGTTTTTAGACGAAATGTTTGGAATTTTGAAATATAGTCATTCATTAAGATAACCTTTACTATGATAAAGATAAAAATTCATGAAATCACGTGCATGCATGTGTGCTGCACTCTGATTGGCTGAAACTTCAAATGGCTATAACTCTCCTTGTTTTTCAACCAAACAGGATGGGATTTAGAACATAGATAAATATAAGGGACTCCTACAAGAAGGTGTAGTCATCATGCACGTGCGTGCACGTGAAATGAGTTAAATTAAAAATACCCTCGAGTGAGTGCAATTTTTAATACCTTTGGATTGAATGCTTTGATATTAAGTGTATAAAAATATATAGATAGTGTAGACAATATAATATGGTCGTTACGCACATGAACACGCGTGCAATGCTTAAATTTAAATATATTTTGTATTCTTCTGGGAAAACCTTGATTAAGTCTGAATTCCATAAAGTATTTCTTATTTAATAGAGATTACAGGGAATATGGCACCAAAAGGGAGTTGGGGAGCGTTTGGGGAACATCTGTAACGGTCCCCGTTACAATTAGCACTAGTTATGTTCCCCAAACGAAGTTAGGGAACATATTGTTTTTACTCTGTTTCTTATTATTATTATTCTTATTATTTTTCTTCCTGGGAAAATTTTGTCCGCGAATGATCTTTTAAAGTAGACATCCGATTAAGGGGAAACCTTTTTAGGATAAGTAGGCATGTTATGTAGATTTGCGGAACGAAGGTCATTTTGCGCGCACGTGCTTGCAACAGCGCGCACGTGCAACACGTGAAATGACCAATATACTTGAAATTGCCGTAACTTTTACATTTTTCGATGTAATGCTTTGATATTTAGAATATGTAGACATATTATAAATGTAGATAAGATGACATTGTCACCATGCCATTTTTTGTGCACGTGCTTGCAAGAGCGCGCACGAGCAACACGTGAAATGACCGATTTAATTGATATAGACGTAAATCTTTACCGTTTTGATGAAATGCTTTGAAACTCATAATATAAGGATATAGTCGTAGCATAGACAATATGACATGGTCAAAATAGCAAGATCTTACGCGCATGCACGTGCGCTTCGCTCTGATGGGCTGAAACTAAAGTCTCAATATCTTTCTTGTTTTTTGATGAATTCCTTTGAAAATTTGAACATAGCCATGCATTAGGATATCCTACAACATGATATATAGCAATTTTCAAGAAAACACGAGCATGCACGTGTGCTGCAATCTGATTGGCTGAAACTTTAAATAGCTATAACTCCCTTAGTTTTCAACCAAACATGATGAGATTTAAAACATAGATAGATATAATGGACTTCTACCAGAAGGTATAATCCCCATGCACATCCATACACGTGCGAAAACGTACGCTGCAATCTGATTGGCTGAAATTTTAATCAGCTAGAACTCCCTTGCTTTTCAACCAAACGGGGTGGGATTTGGAACATAGATAGATGTATTGGACTTCTACAAGAAGGTATGACACCATGCTCATGTATGCACATGCGTGCACGTGAAATGAGTAATACCAAAAATACACTTGAATGAGCGTATTTTTAAATACTTTTGGATTAAATACTTTAATATTTAGTATATTAAAGTATATAGATTGTGTAGACAAGATGATATGTTTATTACGCACATGCATTCACATGCACACGCGTACAATGCTAAAATTTGAATGAACTTGGTACCCTTCTGGGTAAACGTTGTTAAAGTCTCAAATGCATAAAGTTTGTCTTATTTAATGAAGCTAACAGGGAATATGGTACCAAAAGGGAGATGGGGAGCGTTTGGGGAACATCTGTAACGGTCCCCGTTACAATTAGCACTAGTTATGTTCCCCAAACGAAGTTGGGGAACATATTGTTTTTACTCTGTTTCTTATTATTATTATTTTTCTTCTCGGGAAAATTTTGTCCGCGAATGATCTTGTAAAGTACACATCCGATTAAGGGGAAACCTTTTTAGGGTAAGTAGGCATTGTATGTAGATTTGCGGAACGAAGGTCATTTTGCGCGCACGTGCTTGCAAGAGCGCGCACGTGCAACACGTGAAATGACCAATATACTTGAAATTGCCGTAACTTATACATTTTTCGATGTAATGCTTTGATATTTAAAATATATAGACATATTATAAATGTAGATAAGATGACATTGTCAACATGCCATTTTGGGCGCACGTGCTTGCAAGAGCGCGCACGTGCAACACGCTAAATGACCAATATACTGGATATAGCCGTAACTTTTCTATTTTTTGATGAAATCTTTTTAAATTTATAATGTAAGGATATATTAGTAGCGTAGACAAGATGACATGGTCAAAATAGCAAGACCTCACGTGCATGCACGTGCGCTTCGCTCTGATTGGCTGAAACTAAAGTCTCTATATCTTTCTTGTTTTTCGACGAAATCCTATGAAATTTTGAACATAGCCATGCATTAAGATATTCTACAACATGATATATAGCAATTATCATGAAAACACGTGCATGCACGTGTGCTGCAATCTGATTGGCTTAAACTATAAATAGCTATAACTCCCTTGGTTTTCAACCAAACAGGATTTGAGACATAGATAGATATAATGAATTTCTAAAAGAAGGTATGGTCACTATGCACATGCATACACGTTCGTGTACATGCACTGTAATCTGATTGGCTGAAACTTTAAACAGCTATAATTCCCTTGGTTCCCAACCAAACGGGGTGGGATTTAGAACATAGATAGATGTAATGGACTTCTATAAGAAGGTGTGATCACCATGCTCATGTACGCACGTGCGTGCACGTGAAATGAGTAAAATCAAAAATACACTGGAATGAGCGTATTTTTTAATACTTTTGGATTAAATACTTTAATATTTAGTATATAAAAAATATATAGGTTGTGTAGACAAGATGATATGGTCATTACGCACATGCATTCACATGCGCACGCATGCAATGCTAAAATTTGAATGAACTTGGCGTTGTTAAAGTCTCAAATCCATAGATTTTGTCCTATTTAATGAAGCTTACAGGGAATATGACACCAAAAGGGAGTTGGGGAGCGTTTGGGGAACATCCGTAACGGTCCCCGTTACAATTAGCACTAGTTATTATTATTATTATTTTTTTTTTTCTTATTTCTTCTCCTGTACTTTTTTTGTCCGCGAGTGTTCTCAGAAACTGTTCACCCAACTGAGCTAAAACCTTTTTAGGGTTAATAGGTGTGTAGTGTAGGTGTGCGGAACGAAGGTCATTTTGCGCGCATACGCACGCACGTGCGTGCGCGTGAAATGAGTGAATTGACTGATATACTTAAAATAGCTATTACTTTTACATTTTTTGATGAAATGATTTGAAACTCATTATATAAAGATATATTAATACTATTGATAATGTGACACTGTCAAATTAGCACGAACTCACGCGCATGCACGTGCGCTTCGCTCTGATTGGCTAAAACAAAAATCTCAGTATCTTCTCTGTTTTTTGATGAAATGCTTTGAAATTCAAAATGTAGTCATGAATTAGGATATCCTACAATATGATATAGAGAAAATTTCATGAAATCACGCGCATGCACGTGTGCTGCAATCTGATTGGCTGACACTTTAATTGACTATATCGCCTTTGTTTTTTGTCGAAATGCTTTGAAATTTAAAACATAGTCATACATTAGGATGCCCTGCAATATGATATACAAAAAATTTCAAGAAATTACGTGCATGCACGTGTGCTGCGATCTGATTGGCTGAAACTTTAAATGACTATATCTCCTTTGTTTTTTGACGAAATGCTTTGAAATTTAAAACATAGTCATACATTAGGATGCCCTGCAATATGATATACAAAAAATTTCAAGAAATTACGCGCATGCACGTGTGCTGCGATCTGATTGGCTGAAACTTTAAATGACTATGTCTCCTTTGTTTTTTGACGAAATGCTTTGAAATTTAAAACATAATCATTCATTAGGATATCCTACAATGCCATGTAGAAAAATGATCATGAAATCACGCGCATGCACGTGTGCTGCAATCTGATTGGCTGACACTTGAAATGGCTATAACTCCCTTGTTTTTCAACCAAACAGGATGGGATTCAGAACATAAATAAATATAAGGGACTCCTACAAGAAGGTATGGTCATCATGCACGTGCACGCACGTGCGTGCATTTGGAACGAATGAAATTAGAAATACACTTGAATGAGTGATTTTTAATAATTTTGGACTGAATGCTTTCACAAATAGTATATTACAGGGAATATGGAACTAAAAGGGAGTTGGGGAGCGTTTGGGGAACATCTGTAACGGTTCCCGTTACAATTAGCACTAGTTATTATTATTATTCTTTTTTCTTCTTATTTCTTCTCCGGTACTTTTTTGTCCGGAAGTGTTCTCAGAAACTGTTCACCAAACTAAGTTAAAACCTTTTTAGGGTTAGTAGGCATGTTGTGTAGATGTGCCGAACGAAGGTCATTTTGCGCGCATTCGCATGCACGTGCGGGCGCGTGCAATGAGTAAAATGACTGATATTTTTAATATGGTTGTAACTTTTATATTTTTTGATAAAATGTTTTGAAACTCATTATATAAAGATATATAAGTTGTGTAGATAAGATGACATGGTCAAATTTGCATGAACTCACGTGCATGCACGTGCGCTTTGCTCTGATTGGCTGAAACAGAAATCTCAATATCTTTTTTGTTTTATGATGAAATGCTTTGAAATTTATAACATAGACATACATTAGGATGTACTACAATATAATATATAACATATTTCATGAAATCACGCGCATGCGCGTGCGCTACAATCTGATTGGCTGAAACTTTAAATGAGTATAACTCCCTTGGTTTTCAACCAAACAGCATGGAATTTACAACATAGATAGACATAAAGGACTCGTACAGGATGGTATGGTCACCATTCACATGCATGCACGTGCGCTTTGCTCTGATTGGCTGAAAAAAAAATCTCAATATCTTTTCTGTTTTTTTTACAAAATTCTTTGAAATTTAAAACATAAGCATACTTTAAGATGTCCTACAATATGATATATAATAATTGTCATGAAAATACGCGCATGCACGTGCGCTGCAATCTGATTGGCTTAAACTTTAAATGGCTATAACTCCCTTGTTTTTCAACCAAACAGAATGGGATTAAGAACATAGACAGACATAATGGACTCCTACAAGAAGATATGGTCATCATGCACCTGCGTGCACGTGCAAATGAGTAAAATAGTGTAGACAAGATGATATCGTCATTACGCTCATGCAATCACATGCGCACGCCTGCATTGCTTAAATTTGAAATACTTGGTATACTTTTGGGAAAACGTTGTTTACGTCTTAAATGCATAGATTTTACCTTCTTTAATGAAACTTACAGGGAATATGGCACGAGAAGGGAGTTGGGGGAGCGTTTGGGGAACATCTGTAACGGTTCCCGTTACAATTAGCACTAGTTATTATTTTTCTTCTTCCTGGGAAAATTTTGTCCACGAGTGATCTTGTTAACTACACATCCGACTAAGGTAAAATGTTTTTAGGGTTAGTAGGCATGTTATGTAGAGTTGCCGAACGAAGGTCATTTTGCGCGCACGTGCTTGCAAGTGCGGGCACGTGCAACACGTGAAATGACCAATATATTGAATCCTACCGTAACTTTTCTATTTTTTGATGAAATGTTTTGAAACTCATAATATAAGGATATATTAGTTGTATAAATAAGATGACGTGGTCAATATGGCAAGATCTCACGCGCATGCACGTGTGCTTCCCTCTGATTTGCTGAAACTAAAGTCTTAATATCTTTTTTGTTTCTTGTCATAATCTTTTGAAATTTTGAACATAGTCCTATATTATGAAGATCTACAGCATGATATATAAAATTTTCATGAAAGCATGCGCATCTGCGTGTGCTGTAATCTGATTGGCTGAAATTTTAAATGGCTATATCTCCTTTGTTTTTTGACGAAATGCTTTGAAATTTAAAACATAGTCATGCATAAGAATATACTAAAATATGATACAGAAAAAAATTAATGAAATCACGCGCATGCAGGTGTGCTGCAATCTGATTGGCTGAAACTTTAAATGGCTATATCTCCTTTGTTTTTTGACGAAATATTTGGAATTTTAAAATATAGTCAATCATTTTGACATCCTTTCAATACGATGAAGATAAAAAAATTATGAAATCACGTGCAAACATGTGTGCTGCAATCTGATTGGCTGAAAATTCAAATGGCTATAACTCCCTTGTTTTTCAACCAAACAGGATGGGATTTAGAACATAGATAAATATAAGACTCGTACAAGAAGGTGAAGTCATTATGCACGTGCTTGCACGTGCGTGCAAGTCCGTGCACGTGAAATAAGTAAAATTTAAAAATACACTTGAATGTGTGCATTTTTAATGCTTCTGGATTAAATGCTTTGATATTAAGTATATTAAAATTTTAGATAGTGTAGACAAGATAATATGGTCGTTACGCACATGAACACGCGTGCAATGCCTATTTTTAAATTTTTTTTTTTTCGGGAAGACCTTGATTAAGTCTAAATTCCATAAAGTATTTTTTATTTAATAGAGATAAAGGGGAATATGTCACCAAAAGGGAGTTGGGAGCGTTTGGGGAACATCTGTAACGGTCCCCGTTACAATTAGCACTAGTTTAATTTAAAAAAAACTTGAAACCACCAAACGATAACTATTTTTTTATGCCGTATATAGTTTTTGCCTTGTCTGTCCGTCCGTCTCTCTCTAGCTGTCTATATCTCCGCAAAAAATAAAAAAATAAAAATAAAACCTTGCCCATAGCTTTTGAATGGGTGGGGCTATGGCTTTCATATTTTACAGGTGCATTCCTTGTGACAAGACCTTTCTCTGGGTACTACCAAATTTGACCTCTTGATATTGACCTTGGAGTTTGACCAACTTTTACGGGAAAAAAATACCACAATTTAATCTTATCCATAACTTTTGAAGAGTTGGAGCTAGGGCTTTCATACTTCTCGTGTATTCATTGCGACAAGGCCTTTCAGTAGATATAAATATGTATATTGCATTTTCACCTTGACCTTGGAGTTTGACCCACTTTGAAAAAAAAAACTTTAACTGTGGCCATAGCATTTGACAGTTAGAACTAGGGCTTTCATATTTCGGAGGTGTATTTCCTTCAGGTAAGAAGACCTTCCTTTGGGTAACAACACTTTTGAAATTTTGACTTTGACCTTTGGAGTTTGACATGCATTTGAGAAAATTCAACCTTCGCCATAAGCTGCCATACGGGGGGTATCAATGTTGCACAACCACGTCTTGTAAAACGGAAAACTTTTAGGAAGTTAAGGAGTTTTTATATGCCATGACTGTTTTAACGAGGTTTTACGACGAAAATACTTCATAGTAAAATCCTCTTTTAACTACTTCAAAACTCATTTCCACAACATTTCAGTCTACCTTGGTAAAGCACTATTTGGAAAATATATTGATGCTTTTCAGTCTCCATGCTCTCTGTCTGGAATTCAAGAAACTCGGTTTGATGCAAAACATATTTCACTCATTTTAGTGAGATTTAATATATGAGCAATGAGTATATTCAAATCTTAATATATTGGGAGACTTGAATAAAAAAACATCTTTCTATTTTTCGACCTTGGGAACGGATCTTTTTAAGTTAATAAATTTGTAACAAAAATCCCGCTATTAATTCGGTTATGTAGAGTTGTTGTCAGATATTTGTAGAACTGGATAAAAAATGACTAATTTGAAAACTTTGTCTACATAGTCGTTGATAAACAAGCTTACGTTTATCAGGAAACACATAAAATTTCGGGAAATATTGGTGTAAAAACAAACCCTTCTTTGACCCTGGATGATTTAAG
The DNA here is from genome assembly GCF_032062105.1 of Saccostrea cuccullata. NCBI lineage: Eukaryota > Metazoa > Mollusca > Bivalvia > Ostreida > Ostreidae > Saccostrea > Saccostrea cuccullata. The sequence continues at coordinate 2,098 of NW_026922312.1, read as the reverse complement.
CTTTCATTGACAAGTCAGCGAAAATATAGAAGATAAGTGTATATAAATAAAATGCAAACAAAAATCATTTATAATTTTTTTATGAAAAATCATGAATTGCTTGCGTTTTCAGTGTGAATTTTGAACATTCTAGACTGTGACGACTTTATAAATGATTCGATAAGTTAGTTCATACCGCTGCCTCTGTCATCTTTATAATGTCTGGTCTATTGATTTAGTGTACTTATTAAAAGTTTTCACCCCAGTTAATGTGCGAAGTATGCACGTGCATTTTGCTTATTTCAAATGAAATTCTTGTTATTTCAAGATTTTGCTGAATGAATTTTAAGACCATCGCAAAAGGGTTTGTTTTTATGCACGTTCACACTTCTATAAGAGATTAAAAAATATATCTTTATTTAAAATAATTCCATTATGTTTATTTATTTAAAGTACTGTTGTTATTTAATTTTTTTTAAATCTCTGGAAAAAAATGACGACCAGGATGCACTAGAACCGATGAAACTGCATGGTACCCATTTATCAAAAAAAATAAAATATCTAGCTAAGGGAAATTACCCTACTAAGGTCCTCCACTATACCCTCTTTCCTGTTTACAGACGAAACATTTACTCTGAAGGGTATTAACAACAGGACGCCTCAAAATAAACGGAATAGAATAGGTGTAAAAATTATTTCATTCACGAAAACATACTATATATCTCTGTGGTAGACAACCCCCTGCTGTATGCAAAGAATATGACATAGCATTCTACCTAGGGCGATAATTACATCTCTTTGCATAATGGGTATACATGATAGCCCAATGCTGGGGCAAGTTTTTGAAATGAAAACATTTAACAATATGCAATTCCTTTAAATAAAGCTGTGTCTCTGTTCCTTTAATGATTCTCCACGCAGATAGGTTATCAAATTTTTTTTGATTAAGTGCAAACACACTATATACAAAAATTATTTTTTTTGTAAAGTCATCATGAGATTCTTAAAAAACACTACCTGAATCCTGTTATATTCGTGAAAACTTGGATGTAAATGCATTTTTTAGATGACTCTATACAATCTTTTACCTCCAGAATTTGTTAATTTATTCAGAGATTATGTTAATGTTTATCCTGTTCTGGTGTTGTTTCTTTTATTACTAATGTTGATGTTGATTCATCGTCTGATATTGTTGCTTTATGACTAGTGTTAGTGTTGATCTATCCCCGGTGTTGTTTCTTTTATGACCAGTGTTAATGTTGACCCATTTCCTGGTGTTGTTTCCTTTAAACTAGTGTTTATGTTGACTAATCTTCTGATGGTGTTCCTTATGAAATTTATGTTGATGTTGATCTGTCTCCTGCTGTTTCAATACTGGTATCAATGTTGACCAATTATCTCCTGGTGTTGTTACTTTTATTACTAGTGTTATATTGTTTAACGCCCTTCTCGAGAATTTTTCACTCATATGGAGATGCTGCATATAATGATGTATTCTTTTCCAGAAAATATGGAGATGTTTAAAGGAGACAAAGGGTATTATGAGTGTACAGTATACTAATGTAAAAAAAAATTGCATGTACCTCGATCCCCCAAAATGGTTGCCAAATGGTACATGCCCCACTTTAATGCGATCGAGCAATATTTTGACGGTTATGCCCCTTGGTCTCAGAAAAAAATCCAATAATTTGCAGTTTCCGTTCATTTTCTTTACAAAGGTTGCACATAATGTCTAAAGGGAAGGGGGTCACAAACATCTCTTTTTTTGTCAATTAGTTTTGACCATGAAGAAGGCCGTGAAAAAATTCAGCGTTTTATTACTTACTTTATGTTTGTTTAAATAAAAAAAATTTATGACTAACTTAAGGAAATAAAGTTAATTTTGATGATGCTCGATTTAACTTTTATTCTTTAGTCTAAATTTGAATGTAAAAACTACGTCATAACGTGCAAAAACCGAAATAATTAACTAATATTCTAAATAAGTTCCATTAAAAATAACTCATTAGACAATTTTTACAGGTATACAGTAACGTGCAGCGAAAATAAACCAAAGGAAATTTGGAAATTTATAACGAAAATAGAAATGACAAAATCTTTAAAGCTATATATGGCGTAT
>NW_026922311.1:0-19179 GCF_032062105.1 Saccostrea cuccullata | reverse complement strand
AATATGCTCTACACACTTGGCACCACCTGGTGGCACCAATACAGTCCCGTTCTGATAGCACTAAACAAAAGTCTCGGGGTCCTTTTACCTTGCCCTAGTTACGATATGGTGGGCACTTTATAAATCATTGGTATAATACCTGCCTGTAATATTAAAAATGCTCTTGGAACCACTTGGTGGCACAACCACCACTTATTACTGGTAACGGTTATTATTAGTCTTATAGACCCATAAAGTTGCCCGGGTAATAATGTTCGAAACATACTTCAACGTAGTTTACACTTACAATCGATAGAGTAACCAATTTTCAGGTTAGCTTATTGGCCCTGTCATATTCTTGAGGTCCCTGAAAGAGTTGAAAAGGTATTCTTCTTGAAGTAGTTAACCTTTTCTCAGTGCTTGTTTGATCAAATGGACTAAGATGATTGTGTAATTTATTTCTTTTTTTCAGTTTCAAAAAAGAATATTTTTCTTCAGGTGAGCCTTACTGCCCCCGAGTGTTTAATTTATTATGTAACTAATTTTCGCTTTAATTATCCAATCATTAACCCTTAATTATCTAAAATAAAGTATAAAACCAGCATTGCGTCTGAGTACTCTCAGTTCTTTGATGAATTTCCTTATTGGCTGCTAGCTTCTACGGGCTTAGTGGCTGCTGTTATTGGCTGCTAGCTTCAGCCTGGTATGTCAAATCGGTCAATTTTTAATATTCGGTTACTCGGACGTTTTTCCGACCGAGTACCCGGGTACTCGGTTAAAGTGTAAATACAAATGAACAAGTTAATTGATGACTGTAAAACATTGTAAACTCTTGTAGTAATGAAACCACATGCTCTGATAGGAGGTTTACCCGTAAATGCATGTATGTCTGTAACAATGATGAGCACTTCGTGCCCGACGAAATTTAATATAACATTTTTTTTTAATATCAGATAAACACAGTAAATAAAATCATAAGTGGTTCACAGTGTTTTTGTTTAAAAAAAAAAAATCTGCTCTGTAATTGTAATGTAACTCTTTGTTGCGTTTGACGTCCAGGTATCGGTCGGCAGAGGTACGTACAGTATCAACTTGAACTTGATCAAAGTATCCTAATAGAGTGGATTTACGATTTTCGTTCACGTGGGTTCGCTCACCGACTCCGGCGCTTTTTTTTTTTTTTTTTGAATTTTGAATTTCGTTCTTTTTCATTATTTTTACTAAATCAATATATGTGCGAACTCTACATTTATAATATAATTATACATAATACATAACAAATCACTATATAAAAATAATTTTTCACCCATATAAACAATATTATCGACTGCGTAATGTGACTTAATGGTGGCTTAATGGTAGCTTAATGGAGTTTGGACATTAAGCGCCTGTAAGTCTAGCTTAATGGTAGCTTAATGGTGACTTAATGGTGGTCTAAAATTTTACATAAAGGACCTGTAAGCCACCATTAAGCTATCATTAAGCTACATTTAAGCACCCATTAAGGACTTTGAGTTGGCTTAATGGTAACTTAATGTTGGTGTAAATGTTACTTAAAGGTGCTTAATGGTGACTTAATGGTGACTTAAAGACAACCATTAAACCACCATTAAGGACCTATAAGTCACCATTAAGCCGGACTTAAAAGGTGTGTTTCATCTTGTGAACGAACAATATTCAAGATCAAAAGTCCACAAAACAATACAAACTAGTGCTAATTGTAACGGGGACCGTTACAGATGTTCCCCAAACGCTCCCCAGCTCCCTTTTGGTGCCATATTCCCTGTAAGCTTCATTAAATAAGACATACTCTATGCATTTGAGACCTTAACAACGTTAACCCAGAAGTGTACCAAGTTCATTCAAATTTAAGCATTGCACGCGTGCATGTGCGTAATGACCATATCATATTGTCTACAGAATCTATATATTTTAACATACTAAATATTAAAGTATTTAATCCAAAAGTATTAAAAAATACGCTCATTCAGGTGTATTTTTGATTTTACGCATTTCGCGTGCACGCACGTGCATACATGAGCATGGTGACCATACCTTCTCGTAGAAGTCCATTACATCTATCTATGATCTAAATCCCACCCCGTTTGGTTGAAAACCAGGGGAGTTATAGCTGTTTAAAGTTTTAGCCAATGAGATTGCAGCACATGTACATGCACGTGTACGAATGTGCATGGTGACTTTACCTTCTTGTAGAGGTCCATTATATCTATCTATGTTCCAAATCCCATCCTGTTAAGTTGAAAATCCAGGGAGTTATAGCTATTTAAAGTTTAAGCCAATCAGATTGCATCGCACGTGCATGCACGTGTTTTCATGATAATTACCATATATCACGTTGTATGATATCCTAATGTATGGCTATGTTCAAAATTTCAAAGGATTTCGTCAAAAAAACAAGAAAGATATTGAGACTTTAGTTTCAGTCAATCAGAGCGAAGCGCACGTGCATGCGCGTGATATCTTGCTATTTTGACCATGTCATATTGTCTATGCTACTAATATATCCTTATATTTTGAGTTTCAAAGCATTTCATCAAAAATGTGAAAAGTTACGCCTATATCAATTAAATCGGTCATTTCACGTGTTGCACGTGCACGCTCTTGCAAGCACGTGCGCGCAAAATGACCTTCGTTCCGCAAATCTACATAACATGCCTACTGACCCTAAAAAGGTTTTACCTAAGTCGGATGTGTAGTTTACAAGATCACTCCCGGACAAAAAAGTACCCAGGAAGAAGAAGAAAAATAATAATAACTAGAAACGATGTCGTTGCGAGCAACGACAGGTCTTCCGTCCGTTTCTGAATTAAAAACACCAAAAATCGAGATAAAAAAGGGATAAAGAAAATTCGGATATTTGGGGGAGCGAACCCGGGTCGCCCGCGTGACAATCCAACGCGCTACGAGTTCAGCCATTGAAAACACCGCTTCAAATATTTAAATGCAAATATCTCGAGATTGCCCTTTTCAATTCTTAAACAAATTACATATTTCTCATTCGCATAAGAGTCACTTTTAAGATAATTAAAATCGTAGAAAAACATTTGAAAACAAAAAAATGGAAAAATGCACTTTTTAAATTCGCTTCCGGTTGCGACCGGAAGCACCGACGACGCAGGAAATGGGGCTTACGCACATCTAATAACCATGACCTATGCTCTTAGATAAGTCTCCAGTTCATATTCTCAGCCATTTTCGATAAAAGTGCGCGACAAAATCGCATTTTAAAATCAGGAAACTGGCCATAACTTGGCACCAAAAGCGAGTTATCAAATTTCCTCCCCGATGTATCAAGTTCATATTGATGCGCATAATTTCTGAAAATTTCATTGAAATCCATTGAATGGTTGCTGAGAAATCGCGTGCACAAAATTTTGGGAAAAAAATAAGAAAAATAATAAGAAACAGTAGAATCACTATAAGGTCTTCCGTGAAGACGGAAGACCTTAACTAGAAAAGGAACTCGTTGCGAGCAACGAGAGGTCTTCCGTCCGATTCTGAAAATAGAAAACCCGCAAAATCGAGCTGAAAAAGTGATACATGTAAAACATTTTACGGAAACAAAGGGGATTGAACCCGGGTCGCCAGCATGAAAATACAAAGCGCTTACTGTTACGCTATTGGGACCACATCTCTTAATCTACTTTTACATACTTCTGAAACAGTACATCTGTCTTAGAATAATGAAAGGCGGTCACTATTCATAATTTTGCGTCAAACGCCACGAGTAAATCCTCGCACCAAACTTGCTCAAGATGAACACATAGGAAATTGTTACTTGAGTTTTAACAGTAATTTTTAGGATAGATAATCTATAAGTGATGAACAGATAATACTGTTTTCTTTCCTTTATTCGATATGTATGCAGCTTTTTATTCCATGCAACTCCATATACAGGCATGCCAATGTTATATTTCTGCACTATTGTCGCCATCTGTCTACTACTTAAGTCGGGTCAGGATACATTATTTCGTGCCAAAGGTCACAAGTAGTTCTTAACGCTATTCCTTTTAAATGTTTGATCTATTTAATGGATCTGATAGCTTTAATGGAAATTAGAAATGTATGTTCTTATAACCGGAATTTCAAGCGTTAGAAAGTAAATTTATCACATTATACAAATATAATATCGTATACGGCCAAGTAACACTAAAGCTGATAATTCGGAAAAATTTTTCCCACAAATTTTTTATCCTGTTTACCCCCAAAGTGGAGATGAGTTACACTTTTATGAAAAGACTGGAGTGTTTCACTAAAAAAAAAAAATCACTCGTCCTCCGACGGTCAAGGAATCTGATACTATTTATGTCAATAACTTGCATTTTTCAAGAATATTCATATAACCTTTAATAAACAATTTTTAAAAATGTTTTTCTTATTTTTGTCTTTTCTATTCATTTAATATATCACAAGCCTGCTTAAATTAAAATAAACAGAAGTCAAGTCATACTTCAGAAACATAGGGGAATTTTTGGGTCAGGCAAGTTTTTAAAAAAGTATTATAACCATGGTTTAGGATAAGTTTTCCCGGGAGCAAAATAAAAGACTGAAGTCATCGTATTTACACTTGTAGCCATGTTGTATTCTATTTTTGAGATGCAGACAAAAGCGATTTCAATAGAAGTTTGAGGAAACCTATTTTAAAGGTATACTAAATCAACGTAATTGCGATGTAGCAATCAAAAGAATCCTTTACATTTCATAAATCTTTTTGGTAGAAGTTTCGTTCATCTAAACGCTCAGCTGACCTTCTAGAACCCGACTTGCTTAATGGCGGAGTTTACCGAGACCGCCGCCATCTTGGACACGCTTCAGTTTTTTTAAATGCGAATATCTAGTGTGTGGTTTATAATTCTTAGATAAATTATATATTAGGCCTTTCCAGTAGGGTCTTTCTTACAATTAATTATATCAAAGAAAAATATTAAAAACAAAAAAAATTGAAAAAGTGTACATTTTCAATTCACTTCCTGTAGCAACCGGAAGTACTTAGGACGAAAACGAAGTCAAAATTGCACATCTTAATTTCATGGTCTATCATCTCTAACAAGTCTCCAGTTAATATCTTTAGCGGTTTTCGAGAACACTCGAAGACAAAATAGCATTTTAAAATCGGGAAAATTGCCCATAACTTGGCATTTGGAAACCGAATTTTCCAACAAACGGAATTTTGTATAAAATTCATAAAGTGACCTATAATTCCTGAAATTTTCATTGAATTCCACCAAATAGTTTACGAGAAATCGCCTGCACAAAATTTTGTCTAAAAAAAAAAGAATAATAATAAAAAGAAACAATAGAATCACTATAAGGTTTTCCCCGGTGAAAACGGAAGACCTTAACTAGAAAGTCTGCTATTGCAAGCAAAAACAATTTTGCCCCATTAGACAAGACTTTCATTTTTATCATCACTAAAACAAAAGTCCATAAGCTAAGTTTGAAAAACCTTTGAGTTATATCAGTCCTTTCCATTGGAAACGGAAGACCTTAATTCGGTACATCCCTCTCATTATTTTTAGAATCGGTAGGAGAAGAAAGTAGTGCAGGAAAATTACAAGTTCCTCAATTTGCAGACTTGCATAAACGAAATCTGGCAGATGTACTGAACTGAGCCTCATACTTCTTAATTGGCAGTATCTTTCCTATCATAAAAGCTTGGGAAATGTAATTTATGAAGAAGATCAGCCGAATTATTTTGTGTATTGTAACGCCAGTGGGAACTCTGAAATTTCCCTCTTTCACTTTCATTTTAGAGGTTCTACCGAAAAACGAATCTGACATGCCACCATCAATTCGAGCATTTCTGCATTGCAGAGAGCTGATGTGTGTTATGAGATGATAAATCATGTGTGAACTTTCTCAGTTTAGCGGAATCATGAACATTTTCGGCGAGATGAATGTTTTGTATACAGTGGTGATCAAGGCTTTGCGAACCATCAGGAGCGGATCAAAGAATTTATGAATGAATAAAAACTATGGAAATGACGTACCAATTTTTTAATTTATACTTGCACTATCTAATGAAATGAATAATATACAAGTGATAGATATACAAGAAAACGCGAAATGATAATAAATGCAGCTGACAATCGTTATTTTTTTTTATATAGATAAAATAAAATATTTATAAATTCAAGAGACAAAACAGAAGGAGAATGAATGATGGCAAAATATCACATGACGGGAACTGAATTTTATGAATGAAGATTTTTAAAAAGTTACTTGTAAGTTGTATATGTTATATCTGTGTATTGTACTTGGCTGTGTGCTTCAAAAAAAAGGGGGGGGGGGTCATCTTGAACATAGTAAATCAGCCATAAAGCATTTCAATCATTTACTGAGGTGCACAGCTTTGCCTTCAAACATGTAATCCTTGTGAAAAGAACTTTTATTGGATACGACGAACTTTGACCCTTTGACCTAGACCTTGGAGAATCATGTGTACATCTGAATCTTTTTTTCTGTTTCGTTTCTATGGCAACCGTGGACAACTCGTTGCAATTATTTTGAAAGTAGAAATCACTTTGACACATTGCAAGGAATAAACATTGAAAGTTTCAAAACGATTTCCTGAGTAGTTATTGAGAAAATCGAAATTAAAGAATTTTTACTTTCACCTGGTTTCCATGGCAATAATCGATTATATGAAAATTTTAAATACGAGTTGCAGAACTACAGATACTAATCCTTAAAACAAGAAAAATTTCATGACGAACGTGTAAGGGACCAGGAGAGCGCTTACGGACAAAATTTGTCACTTTACCGGTTTCCATGGCAACGGTAGACATATTGGAACTGAACGACCTCACTGCACAACTACAACCAGTGATCGTCCTTTAAGGAAGACTTCAGGAAGATTGTCCCAGCCATCTCCGAGAAACAGCCTCAATAAAAAAAACATGCGTACAATATCAATATGTCGTCCCCGACTTCGTTCGGGGCAACATGATGACTAAAGCGAAGCTCGTTGCAAAGCAACGACGGTCTTCCGTCCAGTTTTGACCGGAAGTGCCGGAAATGACATCAACAAAAGGAGGCAATGAGCTAGTCGTCTCCAATGACTTTATACTTTTTTTCGATTGGCGTCAAAACCTTCAAAATCAGCTACCTGGCTACTTTCGGTTTGACCGGAAGTGAGGATGACGGACGGAAAATTAATTTTTATACTTGCAGAAACATTTAGTTTATCCAAAAACTTGTCAAGAACGGCAAAAATACGCGTTTTCCGACTACTTCCGGTTTGGCCGGAAGTGACGACGCCGGACGTATTTTGATGACTCCAATATATTAAGCTTGACATTTTGAACAACTTTGCTTCTTTGACGTATTACAAATTCTCAATACTTTTTGAGATATAAAGGAAAAAATGTCGGCCCCTCTAGTACCTTAATTTTAGGGGCCAGCCCTTTTTTCGAGATATCATTTGAAAGATCTTGGAATTCTACACTTCTTTTGTTCTATATGTTTTATCAAAATATTTCCAGGTAAAAAGATATAGAAGAAAAGGTGTTAAAAATTTTGAAATTCGAGATACGACTATTTTCGCGCCATAGCAAGCGCCGACGTGCGGCACTTCAGATAGAAATGAAATAAATTTTACATATCTATAGACTTCGGACTATCATACCTGAAATTTCACGTTTCTATCTATAGCCATTTTTTTGAACGTTCGCGGACAACCTGACCCTTCAAAAATAATAAAATCGACAATATCTCCAAACCGGAAGTGACGTCATCAAATCGGAAAAAAATGCATAAGTTTCAAGTAATATGTTACAGAAGTCCTGAAAGTTTCATGGAAATCCATCAAACCGTTTTCGAGAAATCGCGTGCACAAAATCGGTAAGAAAAAAAGAATAATAATAATGACTTAGAGCAAAGCTTGTTGCAAAGCAACGAGTAGGTCTACAGTCCTGTTTGACCAGGAAATCCCTTCATTTAATAAATATGTGAAATAACACCCAAAAATGGTTTGACAATCCTCTAAATCCATATTAATAAATTCAAAAATAAGCCATTTTCTGCTACTTCCGGTTTGACCGGAAGTGATGACGACGGACGGAAAATTAATTTTAATGCTTCCAGAGACATATGTTACCAAAAAAACTGTCAAGAACGGCTAAAATACGCGTTTTCCGATTACTTCCGGTTTTACCGGAAGTGACGACGCCGAGCGTATTTTGATGACTACAATAGATTCAGCTTAACATTTTGAACAACTTTGCTTCTTTCACGTATCACAAATTCTCAATATTTTTTGAAATATAAAGGAAAAACTTTCGGCCCCTCTAGGCCCCTAATTTAAGGGGCCAGCCCTTATTTCTAGATGTCATTTGAAAGATCTTAAAATTCTACACCTTTTTTGTTCTACATTAACAAAATATTTCTAGGTAAAAAGTTATCGTAGAAAAGGTGCTAAAAATTTTGAAATTCTAGATAGGACTATTTTTGGGCCATAGCGAGCGTCGGCGCCTCGTACTTCCGGTAGTTGTGATATACTTAGTGCACTTCTCCAAAGGTTGCTCTAGCATCACTGAAAATTTCATGCTTCTGTGTTGAGTACTTTTTAAGAAAACTGCCGGACAAAGTGACCCTCTAAAAATCACTAAATCGCAGAAATCTCCGAACCGGAAGTGACGTCATCAAAATAAAAAAATATATGTTTAGATTTTTTGATGTTCTATCAGACCTGAAAGTTTCATGAAAATCGATTGAGCCGTTCTCGAGAAATCGCGCGCACAAAATCGGTAAGAAAAAAAAACAATAATAAAAATAGTGGAAAAGAACCCTAAGAAAAACAATAAGGTCTTCCGCTGAAGACGGAAGATCTTAATAATAAAAGTGAAAAAGAAACCTAAGACTAACAAGCAGGTCTTCCGCTGAAGACGAAAGACCTTAATAATAAGAAACAATAGAATCACTATAAGGTCTTCCGTGAAGACGGAAGACCTTAATAATAAGAAACAGAGTAAAAACAATATGTTCCCCAACTTCGTTTGGGGAACATAAATAGGAGAGGAGCAAACACGGACATCCGAAAAATCAGAAGTAAGATCAGGTTCCATGGAGGAGTTAACATCCCCATACGACCGGTCACAACTCCTGTACGCTTGTGTTCCTTGTCATGATCAGGAAATAACGGAAAAATCCGTCATCAATTCAGTGTATAAATAATTGATTAACAATAAGTATGAAAAAAGTCAGTTAGAAATTATAAATTGTATTTGCTGAAAAGTTCATTGTATTTACAACAGAACTTACGGAATGATAAAGAGGTAGGTTCACAAACTCCATAAAATGGCCCTGTAAATATACCAATTAACCGACCAAGTCTTAAGGTTCTATTTGGAAATCAACATAAAGTAGATACTTAGTGCTTTCAGTTCATATAAAAAAAATTTCGTCTGAGAGTCAAAGTTTGGAAACTCAGACGTTGTGAAACTGCAATGTTCTTGATTTTTTAAGAAAATGGGTGAAATTGAGCATCTTTAACTTTTAATAAAAATATGAGCCCACACCGCGATCCAAAAAAGAATTTGACTATTTTGGACTTTAGGATCCTCTGAAATTGTTCTTCCATTATATATTTAAATATTTTAGATCAGAGGTTGGGAGCTATGCAAAATATTAAAAAAAAAAACAGCTTAATTTTTTGTCATTTTTAGAGAATTTTCCAGATTTGAGGAAAATAACGAAATTCATGACGTCATAATACATAGACAAGAGACAAAATTACGTCATTTTTACTTGATATGAAGTCACCAAGGGTCCAAGTGAAATTTAATACATTTTCAACTAAAACTAAGTTGTTCTGATTTTTCAAAAATTCACTGGGCCAAAAATGGATCAATGTGACTTTTCTTCTTTAAACGAGACTGCTGATACATTTGTTTCATCAACTTTTTGTCAATAATTTTACCCCGTTTTAGAAACTGTTCATATGTGGAGTATACTCGTGTGTATCCAATCAATAGAAGTATATAAACTCCGTATGCAGGAGAGGAAGGTACTGTATATTGCTGCATAAGTAAGGGAAACTGACGATAGATAAACTAGCCATCACTTTTATCATAGAGCTTGGATGTTGATTTATCATTATCGTCTTTTCATGTACGTAAAATATCCGAATCTGAAACAGATGTGTTTGACTTAACAGGTATCCTTTATTTCAAGCTCACCATGATATATCGTATCGACATAAGAAAAAAAGAAATAAAAGAGCCGTGGCGCATTTGATAGCCACTTTCGCCTACTCTAGTAGTGATTTTTTAAATACATAGTTTAACCAAAATTTTGTCATACAACGTTAATTTATGCAAGCCTTAAAGCAAATCACACAAAAATAATATTCAAATATTAATTATTTCCCTCATATAAGAGATATAAAAATCCTTCAGTTTATATGGAGAATATAGTAAATACGGAGGTTTCCCCTAAGCAATGACAAACTGTAGCAAAAGACCACCCTTAACCAACAAAACAACTTCTGAATATTTTTGGATATGACTGCACCTCATTACATTTAGATTATTGTGATTAAAGGTGGTCTTCATTTTGAAAATGTTGAAAATATGTTTTCAATTTTTCTTCTTAAATTATTTAAAGATTCAACAATCTGTCTTAAATCTATTAATCCGTTGACAATGACTTCGTGGCGTAGTGGTATGATTGCTGGATTGTAGATGTAATGATCGTGAGTTCGTGTCTCAAAGTGTGTGTTTCTTATCTATGCTTTTATTATTTTTTTTCTCTGTGCATTTTTCCTATGTTTTCTTTCATTATTTTATAAAACATGTATTAATAATAATAGAGATAAAATAAACAACAACAGACTTTGAATGTATCTCGGGAAAAACAGTCCTAAACTATTTTGATGACACAAAGTCATAACTGCTAGCTTGTTTTATTTTCAAAATTTTCTAAAAATCTTGTTTAAAATAAGAGTATTGAACAAAATGGTTGTCATGTAACAAACTCGCAACTATGAAAATATAACACTTGTCCATAAATGATTACATACATGTAGTTTGATTTAGAATTTTTGAATACAAACAGGTGTTTTCCTTTTAAATGCCTGAGTCGGTTCATGTTTTATGCAAGAGAAGAGTAATATTTACAAGGGATGAAAGTTAGGACGTGATCTATGCTAAAAAACAAGGGAGTGATTAATTTGAATTTTTTTTCTTTTGATGATATCTTTTTCAAGAATTATTGAAAGGACCACATAAGTCCGTGTTTCGCATTTTAGGTGCATCAATGTAAGCCAATCAAATGTTACGGCTCATTGATAATAATTAATACGGCAACATGTAGAAAGTAAAGGCAAACTCTTGACAAAAAAATCCACGAAGAACGATATTTTCTACCACTTTTAAGGTGCGCCCACTCCCACAGCTGTACGAGGTTGTTGGGATAAATTCTACATAAGGCTGCATGGAGGTCGCCATATTGTTTCAAACGTCATATTATTTATGTATGTTACAGCTATTTTCATTGGACAAATATTAAAGAGCTTCAAAAGACTTAACTCAATTACAGCGATAGGCGGCGCAATTAAAGTTCCCATTTGATAGGACTAAATCTGCCAAGAGTTTTAGAGTGAGCTTCAGATCGGAAGCCCTTGGCTAGCGAAGATGCTATGGATTTTGAAAAAAAAAAGATTTATGTGTTTGGCATAGCTGTAGTTCAAAAAGATCACATTAATTGCTCCATAGTGTTAAAAGAAGCGCACAGACACACATAGTTAACCTAAACAAATTAAAGAAATTTGGGAAACTTTTGGACTTGTCTTTATAATTAAAAAATATTATTCATATAAAAAATATTATTTCAAACAAAAAACCCTCAAATTCTGTAAAATTTGAGTGAACAATGTAACACCAAGCGAATAGGTAAGTTTTTGGCGTAAAACAAATTGCGAGAAAGGCAACAAATGTTATATATGTAGAGTACTTGTTGTATATGTACATGTATCCAATTAAATGACCTGTTACAACGCGAATCGAAATTATTGTTCTGTAAGAGAATATTTGCGTATGTAATTACACACAAGTGTAATATTATTTTTTAGAAACCTACAACAATTCTTGAAATATTCTTTTAGCATTGCATCTTCTATTGTTTTAGTAAGAATTCCAGAAGAAGTAATTGGGTGGAACGATGAAAGAAAACAACGATTTATTGAGGAATTGAAGAAGGGAAATCTCGAATCCATCGAGCTAGAGTAATAGTTGTTGGCTGTGCAGGAGCAGGTAAAACAACTTTGGTTGAAAGACTCAAACATCCAGACAGAGATGAGATGCCTACAACTACCACAACTGTTGGTCTTGATGTTCACAAAAATGTGTTCCTAGTCGACGGCGGGAAACTAATATTGATGGGTAAAAAACATGTTTACATAATTATCTATATTTGTGGTCGTATACTTTTGTCTTATTTCTTATGCTCTTAATTGTATAACCTTCAATTTCTATCTCTAAACTATAAACAAGAGAGGTAAATGGTTAACCGTAAAACTTGATTGTAATACTCTTCATTATGCACTCTTCTTCTTGGTCAAAACCCCAACACTAACAAAAGACGCAAACGAAGTAACAAGTTTGAAACATAGATTAATTGAAAACCCACAGGAATATGCCTGAAAATTCTGGAAACATGACAATCTTACCCTGTAAGTGTTACTGACATTCTGATACTTCCTTTAAAACAATATAAGGGTTTTCATTATTGTCATTATTCAAATTATGAAAGTTGAAACTGAACAACCGATAGAATGATATATTCATCGACTCTTCCTAACCTGAATAGTGTTGTGTCGTTAAAAATGACTAAATTTAATGTTAAAAATGACTAAATTTAATGAAGATTGTAAAGTAGAATATTTCAGCTTTGACGACTTTATATTGAGCAGTTATATGTACATGTAGCTCACACATTTTTGCGCTCAAAATATTTGAAATTGAATTCGAAGGTTTCATTAATCCAAACAATTTTAATGGTTTTTGTTTTCAAAGAGGATATTCAAGGGGGCGCTCAAGTACAGAGATAATGGCAGTTAATGCAATAAATCTTTAAACTTTATCTCAAACAAAGATCTGGTCATCAAATCAAAAAACTATATTAGGTTTTGTGTCATTCATTATCTTTGTCAGTTCAGACACCAGGATCCATTCTTACTTTTTCCGGTGTGTATTTTTTGCATTATTCATCTTTTTATATTTTTCCGTTTCTTTCTCGTTATAGAACTAAAAATCTATTTTCCCACGTCAACAGACTTAACTTTATAGATCGACTTACGCAGCATTGCTAAGGCTTGAATAAGGGGGAAATGTCTAATTTATACGGGAAATGTTTACTGTGACGTCACACAAAATAGGTTCATGTACATTTTATATTCCTCATAATACCAGAAAACCAAAGCAAACCATAGTTGTAATACTACCATCGTCAAAGAAATCATTTCTTACCACAATAAAGAAATGGAAGAAACTGTACAAGGAAAGAATAAAATCTCCACAAGAAACTGTAAATAAGCAAAGATCCGACATAGAAAATCTGAAAGCAGAAAACAATGAAATAAAAAAAAAATGCAAATTCTGCACTAGCCAAATATATATATATATATATATATATATATATATATATATATAAATATATATATATTATATATATATATATATATATATATATATACTTTATTTAAAGAGGGTAACCCGATTAGTGCAATGCACTAGTCTTCCTCGGGGCCCTCTAAACACATTCACAATAATACAATATTAAAAACATCGTACAATATTATAATAAATAATACAACGTGACGTGAAAAAAACGTACATATACAGATTGATTCAAGAACATGAAATTATATAACTTTTAGTTTCTACATGTTATAATGAATTTTTCTACATTTTTACGAAAAGTTTGTAAAGTTGGTGAGAAACGGATATGCAAAGGTAATTTGTTCCATAAATGAACTCCAGAATAATGAAAAGAATTTTTAAATTGATTTGTTCGATATTTTGGTAGATGAAGGTCATAGTTCGTTTCAGATCGTAGAACATAACTATTAGAGGAAATAAATTCAAAGGAGTCTCTTAAATATGTTGGTGCCATACCATGAAGTGTTTTGTACAGTAATACATATTTATGAAAATCAATTAACTCATAAATGGTCAGCCATCCAAGTTTTTCAAATAATGGTAGTGAAGGGGCATCATAAGCTACATCTAAAATAATCCGGGCTGCCCTTTTTTGCAATTTAAAAACTCTATCTATGCCAGCACCTGGCGCATTACCCCAAATAGTAAGACAATAATTCAAAGAAGGCAGAATGTATGCATTATAAAATATTTTTCTCGTGTGTAAGGGAAGAAACTTCTTAATTCTGCGTAAAGTATACAATTTATAAGTCAAAGATTTACAAACTGAGTCAATATGATAATTAAAGCGCAATGAATGATCAATATGTACTCCCAAAAGCTTTTCAGATTCAACATTTTCAATTAATTTGTTTGACGCATATAAATTTAGTTCAGGGGAATTTATTCTTGATTTTCTCTGTTGAGTTCCCATGAGCATACATTTTGTCTTGTTGGTATTTAACACCATTTGATTTTTGGAACACCAATTTTCTATCTGACACAAATCAGAGTTTAGGGCATTTTCAATATCTTCTACATTTTTATGATATGTATGTAAGGTTGCATCATCAGCAAACATATCAATATCTGTTCTATTTACATGTAAAGGGAGATCATTTATATACAATAAAAATAATAGGGGACCTAAGATAGATCCCTGGGGCACTCCTGCTGTGACGGGCAAAAAATCAGAGGAATATGTACCTATTTTTACACACTGAGACCTTGAGGTTAAATAAGATTGAAACCATTTAATAGCCATTTGGTCAAAGTGATATGATTGAAGTTTACTTATAAGAATATCATGATTAACCAAATCAAATGCCTTGCTAAAATCGATGAAAGTTATGCCTACTAAATTTCCTTGGTCCATAGCTTGTAGCCAATTATCTGTAAGTTTTGTTAGAGCCGTTTGACATGAGTGAAATTCTCGAAATCCAGATTGTGATTTAAATAAGAGATCAAAGCTAGAGGTAAAGTTACGTATCTGATTGGCTATGTGTTTTTCAACTAATTTTGATAATGTTGGAAGAATGGATATCGGTCTGTAGTTCCCTGGATCTGCGTGGTCGCCATTTTTGAAAATAGGAGTAACTTTTGCTTGTTTTAAACGGGATGGAAACACTCCATTAGTGATGCTAGTATTTATAAGATGTGTAATAGATTTGCATATAACATTTGCCGAAAGCTTTAGAAGACGAGGTCCAATCAAATCTATACCGGCTGACTTGTTTACATCAAGTGTATTCAACATATTTAATACTTCAAACTCACTTATATGATTTATACTGAAAACATTTTCTTTCCCTAGTTTAGTTTCTGTAAAACTATTTAATAATTCTGAATCAAAACTTTCTACTGACATATCTGCTAATAATTTACAGGATATTTCAGTAAAGTGTTTGTTAAAAATATCAACAATATCCTGTAAATCTTCGAAATCCGTACCATTTTGTGTTATACGGGTAGGTGTGAAATTTTTTGAATCTGATGCCAATTGGTTTAAATAACTCCACATTTCTTTAGGACTTGAACTATCTTCAATTGCTGATTTGTAATACTTTGATTTGGCTTGATCTATTAATTGTGTGACTTTATTTCTCCAAAATTTGTAATTTTCTGAATTTCTTTGTAGATGGTATGTATCACGTAAATGTCTAGCATCATTTATTTCCTGAGTAAGCCATTTAGGTCGAATTTCAGTCTTGACTCTTTTAGTTTTTACTTTGGCATGCTTGTTAAGAATATCATTAAATAATTCATAAAATTTATTCATGATCTCGTTTGTGTCTTTTAGCTCAAGAAGTGAGTTAAAATTTGCATTTTCTAAATCTCTTAAAAACTCATTTTCATTGAATTGTTTAAAATCTCGATATTGGATTTCAGTATGTTTTCCTCTACGCTGTATACAATTAGTTTTCCGTGTCAAACATACAGGGTAGTGGTCAGATATAGCAATAGGGGGTACATTTGTTTCACATATGTTTTCTGGTTTCGTTGTATAAAAATGATCAATTAAGGTACTTGAGGTACTTGTTATTCTAGTAGGAACAGTAACTATCTGTGAAAGTCCAAACTCCTCTAAAGCAGATGCCCAGTATTGTGGGGGGTCTTTCATTAGATCAATATTGAAATCACCTGATAAAATTATTTCAGTATCGTCACAGCAGGAGGCACGGTTCACCTCCCTTGCTAGGTCCTCCGCCCAGCAGGAGGGGGCAGATGGTGGACGATAAGCAGAGCAATAAAATATAGGTTTTGAATTTTTCAGATTTATCTCTAGCCAGATTGTCTCAATGTTACTGATTTCTAAATCAGCTCTACGTTTATATGAAATTTCATTTGAAATGTATATTAAGATTCCACCACCTGCCCTTAGTAAACGATCTTTTCTTTCAAAGACAAAGCCCTCAATATTCAATTCAGAGTTGCCTATCTGCTCAGTCAAAAATGTTTCACATAAACCTAAAATATCTAAAGTTTGTCTGTTTTGAAGTAATAGTTTAATTTCATCTTTTTTGGGGATAATATGACGAATATTTAAATTTCCGAATCGTAAACCTTTTTTTACCAATCCAAATCCTTGATTTTTTTGTGTTGTTTGAATATCATTGTTATGGGTCAGAGGAACCGTTTTCTTTACTTGTGAAACAGAATTGAATGAGCCTGGCATAGGAGAAATGACAGTAGTTTGTTTAGCTGAACTAGGGCTACTTTTAGAATTTGTGATCGATTGATTCTTACATTTAACTTGTGGTTCTCTTGTCAATTTAGAATTTGTAGAGTTATAACAGTTATCAGTATCGTCACATAAACATTGAAAGTTATTTCATTCATTACAAATAATGCTAAGGATAGAAAAAGTACTAGAATTTGATATAGATTTAGTACGGTTGTTAACGGCTACGCATTCTTTGCCTGATACCTAGAACATGTAAGGACAGGATTTCGTCTTGTGTCCTAATTCCCCGCAATTCCAGCAATCAAGCTTTCGTCCGTGTCTACAGTGGCGCGATGTGTGTCCGTGTTCACTGCAGAAGTAGCAAGTCACAGACTGGTAAAAACTTGCATTGGAGTCCGCTATGTTTCGACCGGAATTTCCCCGTAGAATTGAAACTTCCCTATTAATCCGTCTGAGTAGCATCGACGTCCCCTTGTCTGAGAGATGAATCCCATCTTTCCAATACTGAATGCCCTTTGCCTCCTTGAATTCACCTTTGTCGGAAATAAAGAGAGCTCCATACTCATAACAAACATATTTAAGTGTGGTATTCACATGGGATACATCCACATCCCGTCTTGGTAACACTTCGGAGAAATACACTTTGGTACCCGGAGAACGGTGTTTGATGCTGGAGATGATTTCGGCAGCGTCATGTTCAATGGCGTCCATGTCCCGATGAGATGAGGCATCATTTCCCCCGGCTTGGATAATAATGTGCGAGTATTCTGCTACATTTATTTTGAGAAGCTTAGCTTTGATGTTGGAAAGCTTAGCCCCTCTGTTTGTCCGTACATGAACACCCTTTTGTAGTCCTCTGGTTCTTATCCGTTGTAGAATTGAACTGCCAATTATAAGTTTGGCAATCCCAGAGTTTTCCTGTTGTTCATTCGTACCCGTAGATCTTGGAGGTGTTTGTATCGGATGGTTCCGTGGTTCCGTGTTCGTGCCAGAATCAGCTGTAGACTTTGCGTTCTTTTCCGGTAAAGGATGTTCGCATTGAGTATGTCTAGAAACAGAATTATTTGGCACCAAATTCAAACCGCGTACGTCTGTTTCCTTGTTTTTCACAACCTTGATTGACGTCTGGGTATTTTTGTCAAGCATTATTTGTTTGTCATGATCCGTTTCTTTTCGACACTTTAGTTTTTCTTTCAGGTCTTGTAATTCTTTTGCTAAATTACTAATTGCCAGTTGTAAAGATTGAATTGTACTTGCGCACTGTGTACAATTTTGTACATCACTAGACAGACTGGTCGACATAAGAGAAGCACTTTTGACTGGTGTTGATGCCATTTGTGGTGTTGATTGTTCAAGAACATTACTAGTATCGTTAGTGTCCTTACTCTTGATGTCTTGAATGAATTTGTCAAGCCAGGTATTTGCTGACGAACCTTGAATATGTAAGACGCTTGTCCCAGCATAGAGAGTGGCCGTCACAGAATCACAATCAGACTTGAAAATCTGTCCATTTTTTCCTACTTCTTTAATTGTTTTTAATTCTTCTTTCAAATAGTTCAAAATTGTTTCATATTTCTCCTGTTGGAATGACACAGTTATACTGTACTTGTTAAAAGTCACGTTTAGATAGTGTGGTATACTCACATCAGTAGTGGTGATATTTTCATCTCCATCAAATGATTGTGTAAGTCCAGAAAATGATTTAAATAAGCTTGAATTAATACTTTGATCCATATATTCATTAGACACAGCCATATATTTTGGCTAGGGAAACATAACACAATTACACATGGTAATTTAACATAGACAACAGGTGAGATCAGAGCTACCCAAAAACACGTCTTATCAGTTCGGCTGCTTATTCGCCTCAGTGATGATGTGACCTACTTGAACAGCAAACTGATAAACAATCTACTCGAAAACCCCAAGATCAAGACTGCATGGTATTACAACGGGCACATCTATGGCCAAAAAGGGAACGAAAGGGTGGTGTTTGACATCTTTGACGACATAGAAAAAATATTAAATCCTAAAGACGACCAGGAGTGAAAGCTGTAATCCGGAAATTACTATACTTACGCACGGGTTCTGAGATTACACAGCATAGACAAACAACCGGTATTGAGCTACTTCTGGGAAAATTGAGATACTACTGGGAAAATTTACTATGACAATTTCAGAAAAATCCTTAGCATCATTTCAAACTTTGTTCTAAGCTCTAACAAAAAATTGAAAAATATTATGGGCCCCTGGCTTTTTAGGTCAAAGTTGCAGTTGTTTTCAACTTATAGAGATCCGCAGTAAAAACACGCTACATCAAAAATCAATCCCCACTCCTAAAATTTTCCCTGGTAATTC